>NC_057800.1:291844869-292144869 GCF_018294505.1 Triticum aestivum
GGTCTTGGTCTTGGCGTCGTTCTGCTTCTCCTGAGCTTCGGCCTTACCTTGGCTCACCTCCCTTGCCTTGCTCAGTGTGGTGGTGCCCATGGCTCCGACTGCCCGTGCACAGTTATAGGGTTACAAAAAGTGTACCCCTCTTTTTGTACACCGACAGTGTTATTTTTGTGTAGAAATAAAAGTTCTCAGAACGACTTGAAACTTCAAGGAGATTATTTTTGGAATAATTAAAAAATATTGGTGAAAGAATCAACTAGAGGGGATCCACCACCTGTCCAGAAGAGTGGAGGGAGCGCCCCAGGGCGCCCCCTATCTTGTGTGTCCCACGGACCTCCACCGACCTCAACTGCAACTCCATATGTTCACGTTCGGGGAGAAAAAAAATCAGAGAGAATGATTCATCGCATTTTATGATACGGAGCCACCGCCACCTCCTGTTCTTCCTCAGGAGGGCAGATTTGGAGGCCATTTTGGGCTCCGGAGAGGGGAAATCATCGCCATCATCATCATCAACCATCCTCCATCACTAATTTCATGATGCTCACCTCCGTGCATGAGTAATCCCATTGTAGGCTTTCTGGACGGTGATGGGTTGGATGAGTTTTACCATGTAATCGAGTTAGTTTTGTTAGGGTTTGATCCCTAGTATCCACTATGTTCAAAGATTTATGTTGCTATGACTTTGCTATGCCTAATGCTTGTCACTAGGGCCCGAGTGCCATGATTTCAGATCTGAACCTACTATGTTTTCATGAATATATTTGTGTTCTTGATCCTATCTTGCAAGTTATAGTCACCTACTACGTGTTATGATCTGGCAACCCCGGAGTGACAATAGTCGGGACACTTCCCGATGATGACCGTAGTTTGAGGAGTTCATGTATTCACTAAGTGCTAATTCTTTGGTCTGACACTCTATTAAAAGGAGGCCTTAATATCCCTTAGTTTCCTATAGGACCCCTCTGCCACGGGAGGGTAGTTCTGTCGGATTATGGGTTCTGGCAAAACCCTTAAGGTTCGAACACTGGGGTGTGCGCGAAGATTTCCCCCCTACCGATCCACGTCCTAGGTCAGCTAAGATCTTATGAACTAACTCGATGAACTCGCAGCACAAAGGATACAAGATTTATACTCGTTCGGGCCACCGTTGTGGTGTAATATTCTACTCCAGTGTGGTGGTGGTGGATTTCCTCTTGGGCTGAGGATGAATAGTACAGGGGGAAGAACAGCCTCCTGAGGTTGAGTTGTTCTTGTGCTTGGCGAACTTGTGTGTGTCCTGGTCTTTCTCGATCTGACCTCAGCTACGTTTCCGTCCCCTAGCAATGGTGGTGGCTAGTCCTATTTATAGAGGCCCTGGTCCTCTCCCCAAATATTGAGCGGGAAGGGAGCCAACAAACGGCCAATTTGTAAGGGGACAACTAGTATAGCTTATCCTAAAAAAAGTGGTCTTCGCCTGCAAAAGGCTCTGGTGGTGAGGCTGCCTTGGGCTCAACGGTGACCTTCGTATTGCCATCCTTCTGGTCTTGGTCTCGTCGCACCAATATGGAAACCTTTGCTTGATGCCTCGGTACTCCGCGCCTGCGCTTGCCCCATTAGCACCAAAGAGGAAATAGGGACGTTGTGCGCGCTGGTGCCTACCTGGGGCCCGCCTGGTCTCGATCGTCATGGCTCACGTCACGAGAACCTCGCGAGGTTTGCCTTGCCTTGATCTCTCCGCCCCTCGCGAGCCAGCCTGGTGAGGCCGCTCCTGAGGAGGTCTTCTGTCGTCTGCCTCGCGAGGCTTGGCCCCTCGCGAGGGTCTTGAATGCCTTGTTGATAAGGATGGGTCGTATAGGCCTACTAGCAGAGCCACGACGTGGGCCGCAGGCAGACAAGTCTGGGAACCCCCGTTCACAGAACACCGACAGTAGCCCCCGGGCCCAAGGCGCGCTCGTGCTTGGCTTCGAGGCAAAGCCAAAGTTCAAGTGCGGAGTGCCGCGGGCCCCAATAGCCTGCGGCCTTGGTCGACGCGTGGTGGTTGATTGTACGTGGGCATCTCCACTTCCCCATGCTGCCTTGATACCCACCTAGCTAAATGGCCACCGCTGTCTACATGGTTATTCTTCCATCGCTTGCGCCATTCTCCTCCAATTCCTCTGCTTCCCCCCGGACTCTACTCCTCTTTCCAACCTGACCTTAGCTCTGCTCGCCCCATCGCCATGGCAGCGACGCAAGCGGATAAGGGGAAGAAGCCTCTGTCTTTGGCTAGGGCGCCCCTAGCCGCCGAGCCCGCAGTTGGCCGATCACTAGTGCTCAATGATGAGGCCATGCGCAAGGTGCGTCCCATGCTCACCTCCAGCTTCAATGAATGGGGAAAGACGGTGGCTTGGCCTTCTTCTCGCGCTCGCATTGACCGGGCGGCCACTTAGGTCCCCTTATTCATCGACGCCCTTTGGGCTGGCTTGGTCCCTCCTTCCTCTACATTCTTCAGCGCTGTGCTTGCGCAATACCAGATCCATATGTTGCACCTTGATCCTCAATCTGTGACCCTTCTTGTTGTCTTCGCCTTTGTTTGCGAGGCCATGGTAGGCATTGCTCCTTCCATGGCTCTTCTTCGCCACTTCTTCTCGTTACACCTGATTGATCCTCGGCAGAGCTCCGGGTGCCTAAGCTTTCAGGCCGTGACGGCGATGGCCGGCGACGGGATCGACTTCGAACTTCCACCATCCACGAGCGAGTTCCCGACACGGTGGGTGTTTGTTGATGTCGGAGTGCTCAGCCCCCTGCTCTCCTCTCTGTCAGGGCCCTCCATTCCTAACTCCGGTTGGTGCCACCGGAGGCTCGTCGATCCATGCCTTGCCCTTGTCTGGCTTAGGTTGAGGTGGCTCAAAGACCGGGGCATGACTGCGCCTATGGTGGTGAAGGAGTTCGTACGGCGCCGAATCGCTCGGCTTCAGCACCATTGTCGGCCGATGTGGGCCTTGCTCAGCAGCCAGGACCACATGCGACTTCAGGGGTCAAGGCTCCCCCTTGAGGCGCGGGGAACGATGCTTGAGGACCTGACGGGTGTCCCGTTGCCAGACGACTTGCCGAGGAAGAGCTGCCTTTTGTACCGCTTCCTGAACAAGATGACATTCGTGGAGCGGATGCCCTCCTTCGACGAGTGGGGGCTGCGCCCAGTTAGCCTCATCGGGCCCCGTGAGAACCCCATCACCGTGGTCCCTCTCCTTGACACAGGCGTCGAGCCTGCCCCAAGTGTGGGTGCAGGGGGAGCGAGCACCGCGGGGGGACGTTAGTGAGGGTGCTGAGATACTGATGCCGCCCAGGGCTCCCGAGGCGTCGACCTCAGGGACTTGTGACTCTTGCTCTGGGGCGGCGGTTGAAGGGGCGAAGCAGCCCGCGTCTCCCGAGGACGTGGCTCCTGAGCCCTCGGCAAGTCACTGCGAGGCAGAGCTGGAAAGCTACCCTCAGCTTGGCGCTTCTGAGGCTGCCCCTCCGAGCACTTCTCCGGCTGTGCCTCCTGTCGGCCACCATGTCCAGCACTTCGGCTGGCTTTGCATATACTTCGAAGAACTCCGCAAGAGGAAGGGGTCCCGAACTGCGGCAGTGGCACCTTTGGGCCATTAAAACGGAGGAAGTACGTCACCATAGATGAGTAAGTACCTCATCTTGGTGATCTTATGCGTGTTGCTTCCCTTCCCGACGATTGTCTCCTTAGGACCCCTTCTACCAAGGTCGCGAAATCTCTTGAGAAGTAGCTCCCTCTCGCCCCGTTTCCCCCGCCAAGCTCGAGTGCTTCAGGCTCATGCGCTGACCACGGCGTGGGGTCAACCCTGGGAGTCGGCCCGTCATGAAGGTGTCTTGAGCTTGCGCCTTCGCCGTCTTTTCTTCGCGGCCTTGCTCTGAGCACAGCAAGCGTGCCAAGGGATCCTCCCCTGGTCGTGGACGGCGCGTGGCTGGCTTCGATCCTGGGGTCTTCTTCAAGCAGTGGGCCTTCACTCGTTAGGGCCCCTCGTGAGGCCCGTCCTACTAATGGGTGGATGCCAGCCTCCAGCCCCCTGCAGCCTCCCGTGAGGCCTGCTCCCGAGCTCTGGAAGAGGCTCGGGAAGCTGACCGCTGTCGCGAGGCCGCGGAGAAGCATGCGTGGGTGCTCCAAGCCTGGAGCGCCATCCTAGATCAGTAGGTGGAGGCGTGCAGGGCTGCCCTTGCATCATTGAGGGGGACGCCCACCGAGGAGGAAGAGATTCAGAAGCGCGAGGAGGCGCTGGCGCTGGAAGCTGTGGAGCGCAGCCTTGAACTCGAATGGCTAGAGACGAGAGAGCGCCAGGTTGCTCAGGCGGAGGACGACGTCGGCACTGAACGGATCGAGATGGACCTAGAGGGGGGGGGGGTGAATAGGTACAATTACAAATTTTAATTATTACTTAGCAATTTCAGGCAATAATGCGGAATATGAAGATGAGCCTAAGAATTGCAAGTGTAGTACAAGGAGCTAAGTAGGATAAACAAGTATCACAAGTATGTAAGTAAGCAAGCACAATATGATACAAGTAAGTGCTAAGAGACAAGTAACCACAAGTAGAGAGTTAGGGTTAGGAATAACAGCAACTCCGGGAGATGAGGACGTATGCCGATGTTCACTTCCTTGGAGGGAAGCTACGTCACCGTTAGAGAGGTGGATGTTACCACGAAGGCACACCAATGCCACGAAGGCTCACCTTATTCTCCCTTTGAGACAACACCACAAAGGCGTTTCTCAACCACTAGTGGTATACCTTGGGGTGGTCTCCAAACCCTCACAAACTTTTCCGAGGGGTAATCACAATGGTCGATTCCTCTCTGAAAGACTCCTACCGCCTAGGAGTCTCCAACCTCCATGAGTAACAAGAATGATAGGGAAAAGCTCAAGACTTGCTCAAATCATGAATTCCTTTGGTGCAAAGAAGGTGAAGGAGGGGATCTATCACTTGATTGGAGAACTTCTCTCAAGTGCTCTCAAATCCCTTGGGGATCTATGATTTGGTGTGGAAGAGTGAGAGAGTGAGTGAAATGTGTTCTTAGCAAGCTCAAAGTGAATGGTTAACCTCATCCCGAGAGAGGGAGAAGGCGATATATAGTGTGAGAGCAAAACAGACCGTTGAGCCACATAGTGCAGATGGACGTCCGGTGGATACCGGACGACCGGTGACACAGATAGGACCGGATGTCCAGCAGGGCTGCCGGTCGTGTGGCCGGGACACCAACCGGGGACACAGGTGAGGAGTAGGACACACAGGCAGCGGACGTCCGGAAGGCGCCGGTCGTCCGGAGCTCGGACGTCCGGTGTTGTCGGAAATCCGTTAGTTGTAGTTCTGTTAGAGCGCACTGGATTTCCGGAGATGAGCGGACATCCGGTGACCGGTCTTCCGCTAATATGAGTTCTGTGAAGACTTACCGGACGACTAGAGAGAGTCGGATGTCCGGTTGGTTGAGAGAGGCCGGACATCCGTAGACTTCAATAGTGCGGGATCCCTACACTCAAGAATAAACCGAAAACAAGGATCCGAAGCTTTTTATCTTTGTTTTGTGTCTCTGCTCTTGAGTAATATATGTTTTATGTCCGTAGTCATGATCCACACACACATAGCCCTTGAGACATAATCCTGAGAAATACTCGATAAACATGATTAGTCTCAATATGCATGTTGTCATCAACATCAAAATATGATTAAGGGGCATGATTGCACTTTCAATCTCCCCCTTTTTGGTAGTTGATGACAACATACATGCACTTTTTAGAATAAAGCTTTGAATATCGAAAGAATTTGAAAATATTGAATATTGAAGGATTTGTTGTGGAGCTCCCCCTCAATATGTGCAATAACTAATAGGTAAGCATGAAGAGAGCTCCCCCTCAATATGATTCCAACACAACCGAAACTCACACACAAGATAATCAAGATAACATCAGTTTTAGAATAGGCTCCACAAAGATTCATCACTCATAGCATATAACATAAGTCGGTACAAACATATCATAAGTTCAATAACATGTTAATCACATAGCATGAGTTCGATAACAAGAGTTTGATAACAAGATAATAAGATAATATTATAGCATCATATCACATAAATAAGTGCCTACTCCCCCTTGGCAGCAAATACCCAAAAGGAGGTGACATAACAACATCAAAGAGCATCATCATCATCATCATCATCATGAGCACCACTACCACCAGCCTCATCAAGGAAGTCAGCCCACACAGGACCCCAAGGAAAACAAAAGTCAGAAGGTGGATCATCATGAAGACTTTAATCGTCACTCACATTGTAAACTCCGGAGTCTCTCAGATGAGCCTTCAGAGCATTCTTGGAGGTGACCAAGCGTGTGACAACGTCGTGATTTTGGGAGCAATGAAAGGTAAACATCTTCATCATAGCAGAGTGAGCTTTCCCAAGGAAACAAGAAATGCAACCAAAAGATGCAGAGCCGGAAGAAGTAGAACGAGCATTAAGAGGAGGAACACTAGCCGGAGTGCGACGAGTAGGAGAAGAAGAGTCCTTGGGAACCCAACCATCTGCCATGTGAGGTGGAATTACCCACTGTTCATGCAAGTGAGTGCGGGCAATGGGAAATGGAGTAACACTCTCGATAAATGCCTAAAGAAAGGGGGCATGAGGAAAGGCTCACTTGTGTTGAAAACAAGCAAGACGGTTCTCATGCCACAGAAAATGAGGGATATTTATCTTCCCCTTTGGAGACACATAGAGGCAATGCATGAGATTAATGCAGTAGCTACTACATGACCCCTTGTCACCCATCTTGGATAGATGGTACGAATGACGCACTGATAGATGATGTAGAAAGGTGAGAGCTAAATGGAGACTTGGTTCAGACCTTTTTTTCTCATCATTAGTCAAATCTCCTACTGGTTTGAGAAGATCCATACAGACTTCAATGCCCTTGGGCCTATGGTTGGGGTCATCCTTACGGATTTTGAACTCGGTGTTAGGAAACCCTATAGCAGCAAAAAATGAGATTAAGATGCCATGAGCACGGTGTCAGAGGTCATCCAAGTGACTGTGTTATTTGGACCAAAATAACATGTGGCATATAATTGATGAATGGCAGCTTGGTTAAAATCATTCTGAAATTCAAATGGGGCAGCAAGGTTGCATGACTCAATGAGCTCAATAGCTCCCGGATAGTTAGCCGGATGAGCACGAATATTCTCTAAGTCAATGCATACATTTAGAGATAGACCTTTAGGAATGATGATAGTGGTAAAAATGTCATCTTGGACATTAGTGCGAAAACGAGCATCCTGTGAGTCGCTAACAACGGTGAATTGATATATGTCACGACGAAGCCTAAGAGAGATGCGACCTCATTGAAACTTTTAATGATGCGACCGTGAGGAAGTGGAGGTTCAAGAGAGATGCGACGGGCATCACCTTGAGGTTGTTCCGGATGAGGAGGAGGCTTGAAAGTGGGCTGATGTGTTCCCGGTTTAGGTGCGGAGGTGCGAACAACGACATAGGTGGGCTGCTCCCAATCCGCCATTTCATCCTCATAGTCGGATCCCTCCGATGAGGAGTCGCTAGCCAAGCTGTGAGGGAGGGTGGCACGCTTCCGGGGACGACCCTCTCTTGTGAATCGTCAGAGCCACCACGACGAGGCAGACGGATGGTCCACTAGTAACTTGCGTGCGCGCAGAGTGCCTGGTCCTTGGCATAGCGACCTAGAGAAGGAGGAAGCCCGAGTTGACTTAATCACCGCCATATATCAAGGAAGTTCGAGAAATGAGGGGAGAAAGAGGGTTGCTACCTCGGGAGGGCGAGGAGGAGATGCGACGGAGATGAACTGGTTTCCCCCACGCTGGCCGGGACTAGAGGAGGACGGGCGGGGTCCCGATGGCGACCGCCCGTGCAAAGATGGCAAGGACTATGGCCGGCGCGCACCCCCAGCGAGGAGATTGAGCGGCGGCGGTTTTTAGGTTTAGGAACCGATACAAGACGTGGGCTATATATATAGGCGTGCCAAGAGTTGACCGGACGACCGGTGCGGAGCGGACGTCCGGGGCCTGAGAAGGCAAACATATGTGCCAGGGAGCGGACGACCGGCAACGCCCGGACATCCGATGGGTCTGAGCAGGGAAGGAAATAGAGGACGATCGGTATTACCGGATATCCGACGCGATTGTCCCGGACAGAAATTAGCGGATGTCCGGACTCAGCGGACGTCCGGTAGTATGGCACCAGAGAGGATGTTACGGACGTCCGGTACATAGCGGACGACTCGAAGCACTTGCGGATTTTTTAATTTATTTATTTAGAACACAAAGGAGCGATAGTTGGGGTCATAGTTGGTGCTAATGACCATGATGGGGAGATGATGAGTTCAAAACGTAGTAGGATGCAAAATCACAATATATTAAGCAGTGACGAACCTATGTCAACTCTAAAACACATCGCTCAGATATTGTTCTAATGACAAGAGCGGTGACCAAGGCCACTATGTATTCGTATTCTTGACATGGCTTCCCAACAATTTGAACTTGGGTGCATAGCCACTACTCCATCATTGAAAGCACCATAGTTAGAATAACATGATAGGTTTGAGAGTGTTTGTTCTATTTATGTATTGTGTAGGGTGAGAATACTCATGAATTGAATGCCCCCCCTAAATATATGCCTACATCAAGACAAGAAATTAAGTTCATGCATGAATGGGTACTAGATTTCACCTATTATTGTCAAGCTCTAAGATATCAAGTTCACACCTAAGTTGACAAAACCTTGCTTCATCCAATGGCTTGGTGAAAATATCTGCAAGTTGCATATCTGTGCTAACATGAGCAATGTCAATATCACCCTTCTCCACATGATCTATCAAGAAGTGGTACCTAATGTCAATGTGCTTGGTGCGGGTATGATCTTTGGGGTTCTCAGCAATATTAATGGCACTTTCATTATCACATAGGAGAGGCACATGTCTATAGGTGATACCGTAATCCTTCAAAGTTTTCCTCATCCATAGTAACTGAGTTGCACAACTGGTGGTTGCAATGTATTCAGCTTCGGTGATGGAGAGGGCAACACAATTTTGTTTCGTCGAGGACCAACTGACCAAGGAGCGTCCAAGGAATTGACATGCACCGGAGGTGGACTTACGATCCACTTTGTCTCCGGCCCAATCCGCATCCGTGTACCCAATGAGATCAAACTCAGCATCCTTGGGGTACCATAGACCCAACTTTGGGGTGTGAACAAGGTATCTAAGAATATGCTTAACCGCCTTATGATGACTTCCCCTAGGGGAAGCTTGAAATCTAGCACACATGCATACACTAAAGATGATGTCGGGTCTAGATGCACAAAGATAAAGCAATGAACCAATCATAGAGCAGTATTTAGATGGGTCGAAGGGGATACCGATTGTGTCTTCGGTGAGTATAATTTTGGTTGGCATAGGTGTCTTATATGGGCTAGCATCAGACATGCCAAATTCTGCTAGGATATTCTTGAGGTATTTTGCTTGAGACAAGAAAATTCCTTCTTGAAATTGCTGAATTTGAAATACGAGGAAGAACTTCAAATCCGCATTGAGTGACATTTCAAAATTCTTGGTCATGGAAGGCGCAAACTTCTAGCACAAATGAATGTTAGGAGAACCAAAAATGATATCATCTACATAGATTTGGCATGAGATCAAATCACCCTTGTCCCTCTTAGTAAAAAGAGCGGGATCGATCACCCCTGTCACAAAACCATCATTGAGTAAAAACTTCTTAAGATGATCATACCAAGAAAGAGGTGCTTGTTTGAGACCATACAAGGCCTTGTGAAGTTTATACACATAGTCTTTGTGATCGGGATCAATGAACCCAGGTGGTTGTGATACATATACTTCTTGTTGTAGAGGACCGTTAAGGAAAGCACTCTTCACATCCATTTGATGTAAAGTAAAGCCATTGAAAGCAGCATAAGCAAGTAAGATGCAGATGGATTCAAGACGTGTAATGGGAGCAAAGGTCTCACCAAAGTCCAAACTTTCAACTTGTGATTACCCTTGTGCCACTAACCTTGCCTTGTTACGGATGATTACACCATTCTCGTCTTGCTTATTCTTGAAAATCCATTTTGTTCCAATGACGTTGTGCTCGGTAGTAGGCCTCTTGACTAATGAGCACACTTGGTTGCGTTCAAAACTGTTCAACTCTTCTTGCATAGCAACAAGCCAATTGTTTTCCATTAATGCCTCTAGTACCTTGAGAGGCTCAACACTAGACAGAACCGAGAAGTGAGCACAAACGTTTGTCAATTGTTTACGAGTGACTCTACCTTCCGATATGCCGGTGAGAATTTTGTCAACATCAACACGACCGGCCACTCGAGGCATGATGGAGGTTAAGCTTTCGCGAGGTTCAATTTCATGTCCATCATCCACATACTCAACATAAGGATCATTGATGTGTGGTGAAAGGTCTTCTTCTTCATCTTCTATTTGTTTAGGTTCATTGTCAATGATTGCAGTTTCTTGTTCTTGTCCTTGGTGATGATCTTGTTCTTGATGTTTATCATGAAGAGGAACTTGATCATCATCTGGTATTTGGTCTACGGGTATTTGTTGAACAATAGGAGCTTGAGGTGGTATGGGTGTTGAAGTAGTTTGATGATGCGTGAAGCTTCCATCTTCTTCTTCATCATCATGAGGTTCTTGCTCCATTGGAAGAAGTGCACCAACACCCATGGTCAAGATATCTTGAGAAGAATCTTCTTCACCTACATCACTTAGATCAACTTGCTCCCCATGGGAGCCATTAAATTTATCAAACACCACGTCACAAGTTTCTACAACACATCCATTGGATTTGTTGTAGACTCTATAGGAGTGAGAGTTTGATCCATAGCCAACAAATATGCCCTCAATGGTTTTGGATTGAAATTTTCCTAACTGTTCTCTTTTGTTGAGAATGAAACATTTTCACCCAAATACCCGAAAGTACTTGACATTTGGCTTCTTCCCAGTTAGAAGCTCATATGGAGTCTTTTCCAATATAGTGCAGAGAAAGAGCCGATTTGATGCATGGCAAGCAGTGTCGACAGCCTAGGCCCAAAAACTACGTGGTGACTTGTATTCATACAACAAGGACCTTTCCATCTCCACAAGTGTGCGGTTCTTTCTCTCTGCTACACCGTTTTGTTGGGCAGTGTATGGAGCTGAATATTGATGTTCAATCCCTTCATCACTAAGAAATTCTTCCAAGGTGTAGTTCTTGAACTCGGAGCCATTATCACTTCTTATTGCCAAGATTTCTTTGTGCTTGCTTGGCAAAATCAATGAAGGTGATCTTCGTCTCGTCCTTGGACTTGAGGAAGAAAACCCATGTATATCTTGAGTAATCATCAACATTAACAAGTCCATACTTTTTCCTACCAAGACTATCCCATGAAGGCGTCCCAAAAAGATCCACATGAAGGAGCTCCAAAGGCCTTGAGGTAGACACAATATTCTTGGATGGGTGCTTTGATTGATGTTGCTTCCCGACTATGCATGCACTACACACACGATCTTTCTCAAATGAGACATTTGTTAGTCCAAAGATGTGATTACTCTTTAAGATATCTTTAAGATTTCTCATGCCGACATGGGCTAGCCGGCGATGCCATAGCCTCCCCTTGTTGGCCTTGGCCATTAGACAAGTTGCATGGAATGTGCTCTCTTTCGAGAAATCAACCGTGTAAAGGTTGCCATCCAACTCTCCAACAAAGGCCACTTCGAGAGTATCTCTCTTAAAGAGTTTCACATCCGTTAGTCCAAAGAGTGTATCATAACCAACAGAAGCCAATTGGCGAACAGAAAGCAAATAGTACTTAAGGGATTGAACAAGCATGACATTTGCAAGAGACATGTCATTTGTGATAGACACCTTGCCCAACCCGAGTACCCGTCCTTTTGATCCTCCACCAACCATAATGCTCATAAATGGTTGAATAGCTTCCATGAAATTGTAGAGGAACTTGCTATCTCTGGTCATATGATTGTTACATCCACTATCAATCACCCATTTTACTCCACCGGAGAAAGCAACCTACACACAATTATGACTTGGTTAGAGGCACGCATTTTGCAATGGGACCTCTCAAGTTAGTCACAAGGGTCTTAGGGACCCAAATATAATAAAACTGGAATGCATTTCGAGGACCAACAAACTTTGCATAAACCTCTCCATCCTTAGCCTTACGAAGTACATAGGATGGAGGCATGAACTCTTTTGTCTTGTTGAGAGTGGGCATGCCCCTCGTGGCCTTCCCGCTAACAACCTTTCCTTTCTCCTTATGCCCTTGTCGTACAAAAGTTTCTTTTAGAGGGGTGGTGCACTTTTGAGAGGATGTCTTCTTCTTGCTTGTGCTAGGGTCAAACCCGAGTCCCTCTTTGACAAACACTTCATTGTGTTGGCTCAATACCTTATTAAGTTTCTTTTGCCCTTGAGCACACGTCATGAGCCCTTTCTCAATTTGAGCCTTGATAAAGCGATTTTCCTCAATAATAGATGCTAGATCACTACTAGAGTTAGTAGTACAAGCATCAACATCGATAATAGGAGAAGAGTAAGCCTTGGCTAGAGTTTCAAGATAAGTAAGCTTGAGTGTCTCAAAACACTTTGTAAGAAGGGTTAGATCTTCTTCCTTAGTCTTGAGGGACATGGATAGGAGCTCACAATCCTTAGAGAGAGAAGCATTCGACTTCACAAGCTTACTTTTATCATTCATCAACTCTTCGCAAGAGTCAATAGGCATTTTCAAGGAGGCAAGATCTTTAGTATGAACATCAATGTTTGCACCAATTTTCAAGCATAGTTCATCATTTCGTGTTTCCTCATATTGGACTTTCCGCCCAAGGATTTTATATGTTTCCTTTTCCTCGGTGATGAGGGTTTCGAGTTCCTTAATGGTTATGGTGTGCTTACTCACCATCTCCATAAGCATACAAAACATAGTGAGCTTCTTTCCTTTAAGGGAGCACATGAAATTATTTAGTTTAGCAAGCATATGATCATCTATATCATCATCCTCATGACTATCCTCTGCATCAAGATACTCATCACTAGGAGTAGGAGGAGTGAAAAGAGGAGGATTTGATCTTGGAGTTACCTTGACCTTGTCGAGAGAGCTTTGGTCATTTCCATCTTCTACCACCACCTTTGCCATTAGGAACTTGTGAGCGTTGCCCTTGTAGTCCTTCATATAGTTGTAGGTGACAACATCACCACTCTTGTTGACTAGCCTCAACGTGTTTTGAGAATCTTGAGCAACTCCGGCAACACCACTAACATCATCTGAATCGGATTCTTCTTGAGCAACCATTGCTTTCCCATCTTTCTTCTTGAGCTTGGAGTTCAAAGGATTTGGCAACTTCTTCTTGGGGAAGGTCTTGGGAACCTTGGTTTATCCTCCCTCTTCTCATAAGGTCACTCGTTGGATAAGTGGTTGGTTTCTTCACAGTTATAGCATTTTCTTACTTTCTTCTTTTGAAATCTTCCCTTGAATTTTCCCGCGCTAAACTTCTTGACAAAGAGAGCCATGTCTTCATACGAAGGGCCCTCATCGGATTCAACCTCATCACCATCATCATCATCATCATCATCATCATCATCATCTTCTTCTTCTTCTTCTTCTTCTTCACTTTGCTCATCTTCACACATACATGCTTGGCCTTCAATGCAAGATTGATCTTTGATGTTGGAGTACCATGCATGGCAAGATGTTTTGTGGCATTTGGCTTTGACTCTTCAAATAGTTGGAAGGTGGATATGATGTCATCTGTAGTCATTTCCTTGAAGGCATGGTGTTGTCTTATGCCCCACACCATTTGGTGGTGATATGGGGCAAGAGCATGAAGCAACTTGTCCACAAGAAATCGCTTAGTCATGTTGAATCCATCATGTGTCTTGTCACACTCACATGACTCAATGTCAGTAGTGAGAGTCATGAGACGCTCAAGGAGTTGATTGGGAGTTTCACCTTCCTCCATACAAAAGTTTTGTAATTGCCCCTTGGCAATTTCATATTGAGCACTCCGGAGGGTGGAGGTACCGGTCTTGGATCTTATAATACTTTACCATAGTTCCTTTGCACTTGTGATGTGTATGAAAGGTCTCCTTTGCTTTTCAACCAACATCTCCTTATACACATGGTTGTAGTGTCATTGAGATTCTTGTCATAAATTTCTCTTGGTGTAGGATTCTTTGGATCAACCACATGGTAACCATACTCCAAGATCTCCAGCATCTCATCGTTTCCATATCAAAGATGATCCTACATAGCAACTCTCCACAAGGAAAAATCGGAAGTGGCATCAAGTAAAGAAGGTTTGCCTTGAGGGTTATATTTTGGTTTCTTAACTTGGGGTCTTGCATAAGGCCAAGGAACACTAGAGTGATCATTGTTAGGAGGTTGTTGACCAAGTGACGCAGTAGGCACAGTTGGCCTCGAAGCCGCACCACCAGAAAGTGGTGCAAGCACCATGGACAATGTGGCTAGTCTCATTTGGACCAAGGCCTCAAGAGAAGCATCATTCTCCTCTTTTTTCTTAGCAAGGGCCCATTCCAGATCCTCATAAGTAAAGGACTTGACTTCTGAAAAAGCCTCACCTTTATCCTTCGGATCTGTAACAAGGGGAGTCCCATCGGGGTCCATCTCGCTCTAGGGCGATTAAGACATAAGAATAGAGCATGAGGCTCTGATACCAATTGAAAGGATCGAGATGGACCTAGAGGGGGGGTTGAATAGGTACAATTACAAATTTTAATGATTACTTAGCAATTTTAGGCAATAATGTGGAATATGAAGATGAGCCTAACAATTGCAAGTGTAGTACAAGGAGCTAAGAAGGATAAACAAGTATCACAAGTATGTAAGTAAGCAAGCACAATATGATACAAGTAAGTGCTAAGAGACAAGTAACCACAAATAGAGAGTTAGGGTTAGAAATAACCGCAACTCCGGGAGACGAGGATGTATGCCTATGTTCACTTCCTTGGAGGGAAGCTACGTCACATTAGAGGGGTGGATGTTACCACGAAGGCACACCAACGCCACGAAGGCTCACCCTATTCTCCCTTTGAGACAACACCACGAAGGCGTTTCTCAACCACTAGTGGTAGACCTTGGGGTGGTCTCCAAACCCTCACAAAACTTTTCCGAGGGGTAATCACAATGGTCGATTCCTCTCCGAAAGACTCCTACCGCCTAGGAGTCTCCAACCTCCAAGAGTAACAAGAACGATAGGGAACAGCTCAAGACTTGCTCAAATCACGAATTCCTTTGGTGCAAAGAAGGGGAAGGAGTGGATCTATCACTTCATTGGAGAACTTCTCTCAAGTGCTCTCAAATCCCTTGGGGATCTAAGATTTGGTGTGGAAGAGTGAGAGAGTGAGCGAAATGTGTTCTTAGCAAGCTCAAAGTGAATGGTCAACCTCATCCTGAGAGAGGGAGAAGGATATATATAGTGTGAGAGCAAACAAACTATTGAGCCTGTTAGTGTAGATGGACGTCCGGTGGATACCAGACGACTGGTGACACAGATAGGACCGAACGTCCAGCAGGGCTGCCGATCGTCTGGTGGCTGGGACACCAACCGGGGACACAGGTCAGGAGTGGGACGCCTAGGCAGCGGATGCCCGGAAGGCGCCGGTCGTCCAGAGACGGGACGTCCGGTGTTGTCGGATATCCGTTAATTGGAGTTCTATTAGAGCGCACCGGATTTCCGGAGATGAGCGGACGTCCAATGACCGGATGTCCTGTGTGACCGGTCTTCCGCTAATATCAGTTCTATGAAGACTCACGGGACGACTGGAGAGAGTCGGATTGGTTGAGATAGGCCGGACGTCCGTAGACTTCGGACGTCCTGTGAAAGTTGGACCTTTTAGCTTAGAAATATACTACCATTTTTGCACAAGTTAGAGGAAGAATTTTGAGATGGTATGAGAGGGAATTTTGTGGTTTTGAGCAAGTTCTTTCGCGAAACCCATCGATCCCTTCTTAATAGTGCAGGATCCCTACACTCAAGAACAAACCGAAAATAAGGAGTCGAAGCTTTTTATTTTTGTATTGTGTCTCTGCTCTTGAGTGATATATGTTTTATGTCTGTAGTCATGATCCACACAAACATAGCCCTTGAGACATAATCCTGAGAAATACTCGATAAACATGATTAGTCTCAATGTGCATTTTTCATCAACATCAAAATATGATTAAGGGGCATGATTGCACTTTCAGGCGTGCGCGAGGCCAGGGCCCAGGAGGAGGTCGACCGCCTGGTGGCCGAGGCTCGCGCGGATCTCGAGAGAAGACACGACCTGAAGCTGAAGCCCGTGGAAGCCAGGGCCGCTGGTAGGACTACAGCCCTCAAGTCTAGGTTGATCAAGGTGGAGCGATGCGAGGAGGCCGCAGCAACCACCCTGGCCTTGGCGCAGGCTGAGCTGGCTTCCACCCGCGCCGAGCTGCTCTCTCTTTGGCAGCGGGTCACCGACACCGAGTCCGTCGCGCGAAAGAACAAGGACGAAGTGCTTCAGCGACGGATGTTCGAGTGCGTGCACGCCCCCATGCTTGAGGATCTCAGCAATAGGGCCAACACCGCCCTGTGCCATATCTGCGATGAGAATATTCCTCATCCTCATGCAAACGACTACGCCAGCCACCTCCGCTTCTTCGTGGTGACGTGCCTGCAGAACCGTGCCGAGAGGGCTCGCCAGCTTTTTGAAGAGAGGAGTCACAGCCTGCTCGGGGGCGCGTTCTCCCGTTTCTTCAGCCATCTCCGGAATGCCGATCCCAACTTCGATTTTGACGCCGCCATTGCTCCCGTACCTGAAGCCATCCGAGGCAACCTGGCGCGATGGGTTGAAGACAACGTGGATGCGTTGGTCAGGGCCTTCGCTTCTGACAACGACGGTGTGTTAGTTGCGGCGGACGAAGGCGTCGTGGTCGATGATGGCGATGGCGGCGCCGAGGGAGGTGATGGTAATTCCAATGATGACGGCAGTGATGCCAGTGACGCGTCTGGGGGCGATCATGGGGGCATGGCAAGCGACCTTTCCGATTGATTCCGAGCTTCTCACATGTTTACCCTACACGTAGAAGCTCGGGCGCGGCCCCAGAGGTTGTAAGAGCATTTTGGGAGGGGGAGCCCCTCATGTAAATATACTACTGCCTCTACCCTTTTAGGTTGAATTGAATATGTGTCTTCATGAACTTACGTATGCTGGGGCGAGGTTGCTGTTGCGGTTTACCTTAGCCTGGACGAGCCCAAAACCGGCTCAAGAGGTTGTGGGTTTCTGGGAAGCTCCCGAGGAATTCGTCGACACGCCCGAGGGGGTCGCATGATAAGCGAGCACCAGCCGAGGCGCGACACGTGCGTCGCTCGTGTGCTTCATGCCCAGCCCCGTTCGCGAGGGGCCCACGAGGGGGGGGGGAGGCGACAGGTGCGAACTCCGAAATAAGGCAAGAACCAGACTGCGAGAAAGAGCTCGAACGAGAAAAGTCATCCCCCCCACGCTCATCAAATGAAAATTCAACTTAAACTTAAATCCAAATCCAGAAGGCAGGGTTACAGAAAAAGAGATCCAAAGCAAATGGCCGCGTCCGGTGCCTAGTCTAGTCTTTGACGTCTTCTCACCAGCGCGGAGCTAAGTGTTGCCACTGGCCGTAGGAGGGATCCCCCAAGGACCGAGGGTGGCGCTCCTGAGACTCCGGGGTGTGTACAACCCCACTCATTATTACGTGAGAGTGTCATGGGCGGCGATCTTCAGAGGCGTGAGCCTTACTTCATATCACTTGACAAGGGCCCCGCCTTGCGCCATCCCCTACCACCGCCGGGATGACTGGAAACTAGGACGGCCCAACGAGGGCAGAGGGGACGCCAGCGGCGCCCTCAGCGACCACGGGTCCTGTCGGGGATATACCCCGCGGCGTAAACCGGACAGAAGTATAACCCGGCCGGACTAGGCGTTTCATTGGTAAACCGCCAGAGGATTGGCGGTTTACGTGTCTGGCGGTTTACGTGTCTGGTGGTTTACGTGTCTGGCGGTTCACTGGTATGACGATTCACGAGCCTAAAGATTCATTGGTGACCCGACACGTATTCCAGATGCATGACAAGGCCCAAGGACCAGCAGGCCGGTTTAGGTTAATGGTGGGCCGGTTTAAGAGGAAAGGCATGAGGAACATTTATCTTACAAGGAGCTAAGACCTGGACTTGTATCCGGTTTGTATTAGAGATAGACTAGTCCTAATCCTAATAGGACTCTACATGTAACCCGCCCCTCCAACATATATAAGGAGGGGCAGGCCTCCCCAAATGGGGACAAGATTGACAAGTTCCACAAGTTGGACAAGTTAGGTTTAGACAATAGCTCTCGAGATAGAGCACTGTTGTAACCGTGATCATCATCATCAATATCAATGAAGCAGGATGTAGGCTTTTACCTCCACCGTGAGGGGCCGAACCTGGGTAAAACATCGCATCTCTCGTCCCGCTCAACCCCTCTCAAGCTACCACATAGATGCGTTGGCCTCGCGACTAAGTCCTGACACTAAGGACATCTGCCATGGCAATTCCACGACAGTTGGCGCCCACCGTGGGGCTGGCGCACGGTGGTGTTGAGTTCTTGGAGGGATCACTCCTAGGGATGGAGGGGCTCACAATTTTTTTGGACAAAAAACTGGTTTGAAAGGATTTGCATCAGCGCCAAGTTCATCAGTCCAGATTTAAAAATTTGTGAGATTTAAGGTTCAAGAAAAAATTTAGGGTTGCGTGTGTGGCCGCACGTGACCTGGTGACCCGTCCGGGTCGATTTCCGCTGCGCTGTTCTACGAAGTCACTGAGACCCATCGGAGGCAAAATTCGCTGCAGCCAGTCAAAGAGACACATCCATGTTTTACCATCTGCGGACAGGCACCCAGGACCTGAATTACTGCTGCTACTAGTACATGTCAGATCAGGTCGGCGCAAAGTTCAAAGCCGCCGAAAACAACAGGATTTGATGGCTCTGTTGTCCGGTTCCCGTGTGCGCCGCAACACGAGTTTGGCAATCCATCGATCCGAGGGCGGATCAATTTCTGTTGCAGCCTAGACCGACTGGAGTTTCCTACGCGCACGCCTCCAATGTTGTTGTCTGATCCGGCAATTTCCGCTACGGGACTCGAGGTGCGGCAGCAAATGCGTCAATCCGTCAAGTCGCCGAGAGCCCGAGACAATCAATTTCCCCTGCCATGGATTGTTTTGCTGGCTTCAAGTCCCGAGGCACTAGGCTACATCGCTGCTACTGCTACTACCTGATCAATTAGTACTACTTCTAGTACGTGATGATTTCCACAAAAAACAGCATGTTGGTTTCCCAAGTCGCTCATCACGTCGAGCTACAAGTTCAGATTTTTCTTCAACTGCCGGTCCACGGCCGAGCCGCCTTGTTGTTGCTTCTTCTGTTACGAGTCCATGGCGCGCGATCCGCCTCTTCCATGAGCCGCCTTCCACCGCGGTCAAGCTATCGGCCTTAACCCGCCGCTGCCGCTGCATCGCCGGCGCCTCTCCACTGTCACGGCAATAACGCCTTGAGCCGTCATCCTGGCTTTGAATCGCCTGCCTCGACCTTGAGCCGCCAGCGGCCGTCACCGTCGCTGTGGCCTCACTCCATCACAAATCGACATCGCCCCCGCCGCTGTGGTTAAACCGGCCCCGCTTCTACTACCGTGGCCGACGCCATCGCGGATTCGCCTTTACTGAGTCAACCCGGATTTGCCTTCGATGAGCCGCCACCATAACCTGCCTGGCCGCGGGCCTCCTCGCCAGCAACTACGTCAACCGTTGAGCCGCCACTGAGATTCCTCGGTCTCGCTTCTCCATTGCTGGACGTCGCCCCCGCCTCACCACCAGCGCCGGTCTACGATCCTCTGCTGCATTAAACCGCCGCAAACCACAGCCTCATGCAGGGCCGCCGGGATTGCGCCCGTGATCCACCATCTTGAGCTGCTGCTTCTGTCGGCCCAACCCCAAGTCACCTCTGTTGACCCGCTCTCAATACGAGTCACCGTTGAGCCACCAAGTATCAAAGGATCATCTCTGCCCATGTTGGGGTTCTGCCTGTGCCGCCGTCATGGCCTCGGCCCGTCCGTGCATTGAGCCGGCCTTGCCTCTACTGCAAACTACCGCACCTCACCTTGATCGCATGGCCAGCTCCGCCCGGCCACGAGCGCCCTTGCCGGCTCCGTCTACCCCAGCAGCCGACCCGGTCCGGTTCACCGCTGCACGAGGCTACGCCTGCATACCTCCACTCCAGTTCCGCTGCTACCGCCGCAATCTGCTTTTACTGAACCGGCCTTGAGGCATCCATAACCGCGTCCCCTCGGCCTCGTGTTGAACTGCTGGATGCTACCAAAGTCCACAATCACACCCTTGGGTCGCCGTCGTGACATCTGCTTTGAACCGGGCCAAGCCGGCCTCACCTTGAGACGGCTGTCTCGCTTTAAATCGCAGCCCTGCCGGGACACCTCCGGCGTATTACACCTAACCCGAGCCGCGTCTGACATCACAGGTTTATCTCAAACGTCACCTCATAGTTGCGGAACCGCCACCGGGTCAAACCCCTATTACAAGCACTCCCGCGTTGAACCGGCCAAGGCCTCGTCGCCATGTCTCACCGAGGACCCATCTTGACTCAGCCTGTGTTGCCACTGAGCCGCCTTGGCCGCCCCTGCAAGACCCCGCCGGGTTGCCTCCGGTTGCGTCCCACTACGAGCCGCCCCGCTCTGGGCCCGTGCCGGTCGACGGTGCCACGCCCGCGCTACTCCCGCTGGTTTGGCTTCTAGTTCACCGCGTCAGTGCCGCCCCTGGTTTTTTGAACCGCCTTGGGCTCATCCTGCCACTGCCAGGCTCTCTGAAGCCTAAGCAGGAAAGCACATAGCATCAATCCAGCAAGTAGTACATGAAGGTAAAGGAGCAGGCCATGTGAGTTGAACCGGCGACTTGAGGGTCAAATCTTGGTGCTAACAGTCACCAGGCCATGGCATGTGTTCTGGTCGGTTTACTGTGGAGCAGTCGGTACGTGCAGACAAAAAGCATGCTACTACTAGCTAGTAGCACGGCCAATTAAATTTCCAGGTGCTATCTTTTCCATCTGTTTCTTTTTTATACATATTGTTTTTCCAAGAACGATTACTCTGGCCTATATCTTTCTATACAGGACAAGCGCTCACTATAAAAGTGATGCCCTACTACGGACGACACGCGATAGCTGTTCTGTGCCGGCATTTGTGCATATCACACTGGTGAACCGGAACACAGACCGCCGCCCCCGCAGCCCGGACTACATCAGCAATGCCGCGGCCGACTTTTTTGTCCGTACTGGCGTATATTCCAGCCATGTTGGATATCAACTGGACTGACATATCAGGTGAAATCCATCCAATATTTTTATATTATATATTGCTTTCTTTGAAAGAGCAATTACTCCGGCTTGCAAAGTTATCTAAATGCAGGACCCTAAACCGCCATATTGGTGCAAATTTTAAAGGCCGTTAGAAAATTTCCGGCTGAAAATGAAGATTCCGGTTTAAAATCCGGTTCAAGGGAAATATGTCTCCCACAAAGCTTTGAAGCTCTCAATATCCGGTTTAACATCCGGTTCAAGAAGGATTTATCTCTTGCAAAAAGTTAAAAGGTGCCAAAGAGGACCTGCTGCCATGATGCGTGGTTCAAGCATGGGTATCATGCCTTATTGGCTTATCATATTATTGATCACTTGGGGACTTGTGGTCACGTCTGAACCATAGTCACGCCTCTTGATCGGCCTAGTGCCACAACATCACTTGGGGGCTTGGTCATGTCTGAACCAATGCAACACCTTTTGATAGGCGAAGGCCGCCAGATCACTTGGGGACTTGGTCACGTCTGAACCAGTCACGCCTCTTGATCGGCCTAAGGCCACAGAATCACTTGGGGGCTTTGGTCGAACCCGAACTATCGCTACACCTCTTGATCGGCATAATGCCACTGCATCATTTGGGGACCTGGCCGACTTGAACCATAGCTACGCCTATTGGGGGCTTGGTCGTGTCCGACCATGGTAATGCCATTTGATGACCTCAATTGTTTCGTTTTTGCCAATTGTTTTATCATTGCCTTTGAAATTTTGTTTCATTTAGACATATTTTTCTTTTGTTGCGTTTTGAAAACCGACAAATTCTTAAACCGTTTCGACTGTCAATTGCAAATTGACGGAACACGGTCAAATCTTAATCCGGAGACTATCTGCCCGGTTTGATTTTCTGTTACCATCCTATTATGGAGTAAACCAGTGTTTATCAACCTGGCTCGGCTTTCAACTACAAGTTGTCAGTACACGATCAAATTATAATCCGGAGACTATCAGCCCGGTCTAGTTTGACTACGAGTCGCCAGTATTACATATGGTTAAACCGGTGTTTATCACAACCCGGTACGGTTTTATCATAAACCGGCACAATATGAAAGGAGTTATCATTACTCAAGATTGGGGTTATCACTCTTACTACAAAAAGTTGGTAAACCAACGATGTGATTCAATGTCACAGGTATGATGTATTTCATATTTGATTATTCTTAAGTGCAGCCTCGGTTATAAACCCAAGTTATATGTCGGGCATTATGACCCGTCCGGCGGTAAACCGCGAGGACACTTTAAACTTGTTGTATGCAGAAACAGGTTGAATAAAGCATGATTATAAATCACCGGCGTTTATTAAACCCGGCCTGGCTTTGGACTATAAGTCGCCAGTGTGAGATAAGATAATATCCGATGTTTGTTGACCCGACCTGGCTTTCGACTATAAGTCGCCAATATATATTTGGATTGCGCCATTGGAATCATGCGCTCATAAATCATTGGATTATATTATTCAAATATTCAAATAGCAAACATGGCTGGATTTTTATGGTTATCAATAACCAATATTCTGATTGAGATTTTCAAAGTCGCTTCAGCGCACTAGATATTATTTTATCAATAGGTATGATTTATTCTACAAAGGAATAGTCCCAAGTCGCTGCAGGCTTACGACCCGACACTTGGGGGCTACATTATTTCAGTTGAGATTACAAGTTTCATGTCGCTGCAAGCATGCACCATGAAACTTGGGGGCTACCAATTGCTCCTGTCATCAATTTAAGGTACACATATTTTTCATCTATTATTAAAGGATCCACTGCTCAGTTGGTAAAGCACAAGGCTCTTAACCTTGTGGACGTGGGTTCAAGCCCCATGACAGGGGTTGCATCATATGATGATTTCATTAAAGAATACATCGAGCCCCAGCTCAATATTATCTTATTAAGCTGGCCCTTGGGGGCTACATATTGCTGCTCAAGCTTACATGATCATATTTGCAAAGTCCCTGCTTATTATTGCATACTGACCAGGCCCTTGGGGGCTACACTAGTTGAAAGTTTTTTATGAGAATAAGGCAATTTCAAAGTCCTAGGTTGCTGCAAGCATGACAACCCGGCACTTGGGGACTACATATGTAGAATACTCAATTCTGACTATGATTGAGATGAACAAACCGGATTTTCTTCAAGGTTGAAACACTTACATGACCCGGTGTCGACAACAATTATGACTTTGTGCCATCAATATTTATAAACCGACCATTTTGGTAATATTAAACCGGCAAGTTTTACATCTTCAAACCGGCTGAATATTAGATAAGTATTTCAAGACCCATATTTCTTAAGCCGACACTTTGGGAGCTGAGTCAAAGGAGTTATTCTTCGCAATATTTCTCTGTGACAAACCAATGTCAGCAAATTGATTATGAAGCTGGTCTGTTGACCCGGACTTCCCAGAAGGAGGAAATAACAAGGACTTAAGGGTGATCTGGTACCGGTTTACAAGAATTCTTAACCTGGAGCACAACCTGTCAAATTTGTTCTTGGGTTTATTTTGCAGCATAAGTTTACCATGGATAAATACAAGCTAAACTTGGGGGCTAGTGTCGGGGATATACCCCGCGGAGTAAACCAGACGGAAGTATACCCGGCCGGACTAGGCGTTTCATTGGTAAACCGCCAGAGGATTGGCGGTTTACGTGTCTGGCGGTTTACGTGTCTGGCGGTTTACGTGTCTAGTGGTTTACGTGTCTAGCGGTTCACTGGTATGACGATTCACGAGCCTGAAGATTCATTGGTGACCCGGCGCGTATTCCAGATGCATGACAAGGCCCAAGGACCAGCAGGCCGGTTTAGGTTAATGGTGGCCCGGTTTAAGAGGAAAGGCATGAGGAACATTTATCTTACAAGGAGCTAAGACCTGGACTTGTATCCGGTTTGTATTAGAGATAGACTAGTCCTAATCCTAATAGGACTCTACATGTAACCCGCCCCTCCAACATATATAAGGAGGGGCAGGGCTCCCCAAAAGGGGACAAGATTGACAAGTTCCACAAGTTGGATAAGTTAGGTTTAGACAATAGCTCTCGAGATAGAGCACTCTTGTAACCGTGATCATCATCATCAATATCAATGAAGCAGGATGTAGGCTTTTACCTCCACCGTGAGGGGCCGAACCTGGGTAAAACATCGTGTCTCTCGTCCCGCTCAACCCCTCTCAAGCTACCACATAGATGCGTTGGCCTCGCGACTAAGTCCTGACGCTAAGGACATCTGCCGTGGCAATTCCACGACAGGTCCTCTGCCGGGGGAAGGGTCTCCGGCGCTTCCCCTGTAGAGGGACTACCTCCGGGCGTTGCCTTGCTCCATGTGACGCGGGGAGGGGCCTTGCTCCTGGACCCTCCCACGCAGCCCCTAGTGAGTCTCTCCCGATGGGGCGGGCATCGCCGTGCCGGAACCGTCGCCTGGCGCCGTGACCTGGTTCATCTGCGACTCATGTTTAGTGTAAGCTTGTCCCTGAGGGATTAGTGGTACCCTGTATTTGTTGTCGACGGTGTGGCTAGTGGGGCTCTATGGCGGCCCCTGGAAGTCTTCAGCTCCTAACGCCTCCTCCTCCCATCCTGGCCCGAGGAAGGAGCCGGGGTTGTCCTCCGGTGTATACTCTTGGTCCATCATGCGGGGTACGTAGGCCTCCAAGGCCGCTGCCCCGAAGACCTCGCCGAAGTGCCCCACGCTCCATGTCGGTCGGCCTGTCACGCTGTCCCGAGGATGGCAGGGCGGCGCCTCACCTGGGCCGTGTGCGATGATGCTCATGCCCGCACCAATCTGAGGTGGTCCGGGTGCGAGGTGGGGCGCCCTCCGCCGTGGATCATGCTGATGTCGATGAATCCCCCGGGCGCACTTCATGGTACGCGGTCGTGGCGAGGCCTGTCGTGGGATCCTGCCGCTGCCTGAGTCGTCAACTGGTAGCAGAAAGGCAGTGCTCCCATGGCCGCCGCGTCCAGTAGCTCGCCGACGCATTCCAGCAGTGCATCCCGACCGCTCTCCATCAGTCGGCACCGCAGCAGCTGCCGTGCCACCATGAGCGCGACCCGGATGATCGCCTGCTCCCTCCTGGTGTGCGGTTCCATCACCGCGGCGTGGCTTGCGGCCCTTGCAGCAGCTCGTGTCTGTCGGGGAGTAAGAGCAGAGGGTGAGTGACCGCGCTGCCCGTGCCCCGCGTTGTTTGGCGGTGCGCGTGCCGCCTGAGACGCGGGGTTGAGGTCTTCCTGGGCAGGCGGCGCCGCCCGGGCGGGCCTGGCTGCCCAGCGGTCGTCGTCAGTCCTCGGGTAGTCGGACATTGGAACCGCGGAGCGTCGGCGGATCGACTGGTGGGGAAGAGGCTCAGGTGCACCCCTACCTGGCGCAAAAAATGTCGAATCACGGGTTCCGGTAAAACCCTTAAGGTTCGAACACTGGGGTGTGCACGAAGATTCCCCCCTACCGATCCACTTCCTAGCTCGGCTAAGATCTTATGAACTAACTTGACGAACTCGCAGCACAAAGGACACAAGATTTATACTGGTTCGGGCCACCGTTGTGGTGTAATACCCTACTCTAGTGTGGTGGCATCGCCGCCCATATCACGAACTCACGCGAGGAGTATAAGGCGTGGACCCCTGGGGAGACAGCGTGCGCCTCCGCAGCACGGTGGCCAAGGCCCTGGCTCGGGCGGCGATGCTCGTCACTCGTCCCTCCGGAACCATCGGCGCAAGCATACAAGGGCAGCGGGTACCCAGGAGGCGGCCTTTCATACCAAGGCCGAGACACCACCATCCTCACTATAATCTCGCGGCGATGGGACCTCCTCTTCTTCGGCGGGAGCAGGTCGGGCTCGGTGAGGGGAGCCTTGCCCTTCTTGGCGGCCGAGAACCTTCGAATCGGCGCCATGGCGGCACCAGCAGGGAGTGGAGCGAGGAAGGAGAAGAATCGGGAGAGGCAGAGGAGAGACTGGGACTTGTCAAGGCGGCCAGTTGCTGAGGCAGCATGGGGAAGCGGAGACGCCCACGTCCAATCAACCGCCACGCGTCGAACAAAGCCGCAGGCTATTGGGGCCCGCGGTGCTCCGCACTTGGCATTTGGCTTCGCGTCGAAGCCAAGCCGGAGCACGCCTTGGGCCCGGGGGCTACTGTCGGCGTTTTGGGAACGGGGGTCCCAGACTTGCCTACCTGCGGCCCACAGCGTGGCTCTGCGAGCGGGCCCGTACAACCCATCTTCACCAGCAAGGACTCAAGACCCTCGCGAGGGGCCAAGCCTCCCGAGGCGGACGACATAAGACCTCCTCAGGAGCAGCCTCACCAGGCTGGCTCGCGAGGGGCGGAGAGATCAAGGCCAGGCAAACCTCGCGAGGTTCCAATGACGTGAGCCATTACGACCAAGGCCTGGCGGGCACCAGGCGGGTGCTAGCGCGCACAATGTCCTTGTTTCCTCTTTGGCGCTAAAGAAGCAGGCGCAGGTGCGGAGTACCGAGGCGTCAAGCAAAGGTTTCCATATCGGTGCAATGAGACCAAGACCAGCAAGACAGCAAGACGGAGATCGCCATGGAGCCCAAGACAGCGTCACCACCAGAGCCTTTGGCAGGCGAAGACTGCTTTTGTCAGGATAAGCTGTACTAGCTGTCCCCTTTCAAATTGGCCGTTGTTGGCTCCCTTCCCGCTCAATATTTGGGGAGAGGACCAGGGCCTCTATAAATAGGATTAGCCACCACAGTAGGAGGTAACTCATCTCGAATCCACCCGAACAACCACAAGTTCACCAAGCACAAGAACACCTCTCCTTAGGAGGTTGTTCTCCACCTTGTACTTTTCATCCTCAGCCCAAGAGGCAATCCACCACCACACACTGGAGTAGGGTATTACACCACAACGGTGGCCCGAACCAGTATAAATCTTGTGTCCCTTGTGTTACGAGTTCGTCGAGTTAGCCCGGAAAATCTTAGAAAAGCAAGGACGCGGATTGGTAGGGGAGATCTTTGCGCGCACCCTAGTGCTCGAACCTTGAGGGGTTTGCTGGAACCCATGATCCGAAAGCTATCACTGTTACGATTGCTACAAAACTACTACTATTACTTTTGCCACCGTTACCGTTACTTCCATACTACTTTGCTACTAAATAGTTTTCAGCAGATATTAAGTCTATCAGGTGTGGTCGAATTGACAACTCAGCTGCTAATACTTGAGAATTTTCTTTGGCTCCCCTTGTGTCGAATCAATAAATTTGGGTTGAATACTCTACCCTTGAAAATTGTTGCGATGCCCTATACTTGTGGGTTATCAGTCGACTTCCCTAGGAGGTGAAGAGCCAAGCGCAAGCTTAATATTTTTGAGATGGCATGCACAAGGTTTATAGGAGAACGAGTAGTAGTAGTACTAGTAGTATGTACCAGTGGTACATACTGTATGAGGAAGAGGGCAACAAGAATGTATGTTCTGCGTGACAGTCGCTTCTTACAGGACGTGCTAGACCTAGCGGACCTCATGGTTGCAATGGGAGTACTATCATAGATGGCACGATTCATAGTAGTGGGTAGAGGGAATAATTCGGAGTTGCTTATGCTTAAACCCTATGAAGAAGTCCCATCGAAAGGAATAGCCATCCTCTACACGTGCTCCTATGTAAAATGAGTAAATGAGACAAAAAGCGAAAGAGACAAAGTAAAAAAATCACCAGCCTTAGAGCCAGCCCTATTGTATCAGTGAATGATATTTCTACGTCGTAATTGACATGCCTATATTATTAACCATGATGCGGAGGTAGAGCGTATTTTTTATTTATTTGCGGAGGTAGCAGCGGATGGATATTCAACGAGGAGTGAAATGATGGTTGCTTCCTCGGTCAAACATAGAGAAAGGTGGGCCTCATGATTTGATGGCTTATTAGTCATTATTACTGCTTATACCCTTTGCCCATATAATAACTGCGTGGTAGAGTAGTGGGCTATACTTTTAATAACCTTGCTCGAAGAGAAGAGGTGCATGCACCCACGCATGTAGTACTAGTAGCACTCTTTGCGTCTTTTGAGTCTTCCCCAACCACAAACATGACACGTTGGAGCTCATTTTTGTATGATGATGCAGCCCACGAGATAATTTGACACGTCTATTAGTAGTTACTCACTTAATGGAGGGTCGGGAACCACGCATGAATGATGTCACGTCATTTATAAATAAAGTTTTTTTCTTCAGTGGCACGTACACACTATAAATAGGTTCATATGGAGAGAAAAAGAAACCGCTCCACTATATACATAGCCAGGACGAGCCAACACGGTTGCTTGCTGGGGTTGCTCTCTTCACATTCTCTCGAACAAAACAACTATGGCCACATCTCTAACATCTGGGCGGATCATGTCCGCCGGGGGAAGTGGTGGATGCTTTGTGTACATGCAGTTGTCGTCGCCAACGGTGAAAACCAACTGTCAGAGCGTCCCGATCAGGGGTCCCCTCTGTTGTCTCTCACAAAGCTGGTGTAGTTGCCTTTGTACCTTGCTCACTACTGCGACGTGGGCAGTTGCCGCCTCTCGCCACCCTCCACTAAGCTAGCTACATCCCGAAATCCCTCGGGTACAACTTTCCTTACAGCCAGTTGCACCACTATCCCAGCTGCGCACATTGCTCCGTGTGGATATTTCTCTACTTCTTTGCCCCACACGTACCTCTACTGGCTTCTACTGTAATTGTGATGAGTTTATATCTCATCAAGTAGTCCCACTAGTCTTATTCTAATCAGGCTTCTTTAATTTCTTTGCCACAGGGATGCTCACACTAGTGCAGAACCGGGCTTTAGCGCCAGTTCGTACGGGCCTTTAGTGCCGGTTCCACAACCGGCACTAAAGTGTGGGGACTAAAGGTCCCCCCCTTTAGTATAGGTTCATCACGAGCTGGCACTAAAGTGCCACCACATGGCACGAGCCAGGCCCGGGTGCGTGTAGGACATTAGTACCGGATGGTAACACCAACTGGCACTAAATTTTTTGGTTTTATTTTTTATTTTTCCATTAATTTTGTGTTTTCCATTTAATTCTTTTTTGTTTGCTGGTATTTTACGATCATATATATAAATAGATTTTCTCGTAGAACCGATCATATATATATATATATATATATATATATATATATATATATATATATATATATATCATTGAATGTCTCACAGCCACCATTAATTATTCACACATACACATGTATATACATACACAATTTCTCCTACATGTTGCCTTGGTGCCTTCGGAGAACGATAATAAGTGGTTCATGGGGGCAGTAGCGGGTAATAGTATTCTCCTTTCGAATCTATGACCTGGTCGAGCAAAAATCCCGCTATTTCCTCTTGAAGTGCTAGTATGCGCTCCGTTGTTAGGAGCTTCTCCTGCACCTCTTTGAACTGTTAACAAGGAGATCAATATGCATGTGTATTAGTTGTGTGACTAGATATGGATAATAATGTAAATATTGTGAATAGTGTTTTGGCAAATGTACCCATTCCTGTCTTTGAGATTTGCTCCTTTCGGACACCATCATGCGAATGTTCCCGCAAATGTAGTATGCACACAGATTATTCCCCGGAGCCTGCCTCAGGGCCTTTACAAGAATGGAATTTAATGAGATAATAATTAATCAAGCATGATAATTAATTAATGGTATTGAAACAAGAATTAAAGAGATGGTAAGCTAGCTATTAATACTTAATTACTTACCTTGGGTCGATACCAATACAGCTTTTGTCGCCATTTACCTGGAGTCAACTTGATGAACTTTGCCCAAGACCTGCCTGCCAGCAAAGAAAATGAATAAAGGGGTTACTAAATAGTTGATATCAGGAAATGACGAACAAATTGAATAGGCTGAGATATAGTTAATAATGATTGAAATTACCTCCGACTATCCCCTTCACGATGGCAAAGTAACTTTCTGCCTTAAGTAGTGAGTCCAGTACTTCAACTGTTCCTTTATCAACTTTAATGATTAACAAGATCCAGTGGAAACTGCATGCGCACATGTTTGCATGTATTAATTAAGCGGGCAGGTGCACAACACTAATCAACTAGCCTAAACCCTATACACTTAATTATTAACATCTAGCTAGCTAGTAAGCAAAAACAGAATTTGTAGTACAAGACAGTGTGACTCACAGGAAGTTGTAAGGAAGTAGTATATCTTCATTGCTATTGAGGAGCTTAAAGAACTCGAGCATGCTTTCCTCTAAACTTGCTCGGCAACTTCGAATATTCCATGTGTACTCATTAATGGTATTAGGGTCAATGAACCCAATGCCATAGCGTCCAGATTTTTTCATTTCATACATCTTCATCCTCCATAATACCACAGAAAAGAATATAGTGAGGATAATTACAGGTAATGATTGATCAAAATGATCACTATAGCTAGCTTGAGACTTAAATTACAGAAAGAAATCACTTACAGAAAATAGCAACTGACAAGAGATTTGTCGAGTGCATATTGATTGTATAACTGAAATAGTTCTGAATACTCAACGGACAGTGTTTTCTGATGGTAGTAATGCTCCTCCTTGACATTCACCATGAGAGACTCTCGATTGGAAATCTTGGTAATGTTCATGTACCACTGATGCAATTCATACATTCTCGTTGGGAGGTTCTTGACCTCCTCAAGCTTGACCAAAGGTTGGCCGCGGACATATTGCCATTTTATTTCCTCCTCTCTAAGAGGAGACATGGGCTCAATGTCGAGGAGTTGTCCAACACTGATACCGAGCATTTTAGCATTCCTTATATGCTCCTCTGTTATTCCTAGATTGTTCATCTAGGGAACGGTTTGCCCACAATAATATACGGCGCACGTACTCTCATGTGTTGTTGGCACAACAAGCGGGGGGATCGATTGCGCCGCCTGTTCTCCTAGCTGGGGAACGGTTTTCCCACATTTTTGGGTAGCTGCTTGTTGGCTCGAGCTCGAGCTCGCTTCCCTCTGTAGTCGTGCTCGATGTACCTTCCTGAGTTGGCACTCATAGTCAGAGTCAACAGGCTTGGGAGCTGGTGCTCTAGCCATACGAATGAAGTGGTCAATCTTTTCCTCAGGCACTTTCTCCCTTGGCGGCGGTGCCGGTTTCGGTCCAAAATGGGCGTCCACTTGGGCCTTCACTATGTCTTTGTTTTGCTCCTCAGTCATGTCATAAGGCCTCTAAGGAAGAGGAGCGAGGCTGCTTGGACCATATTTATGCCTCTGCCTGTACCTCCTGTACTACCTCGACTTGTACCACTACACACCATAGCTACGACGTGTCTCTTCTGCGATTGTTGAGGCGGCGGAGACGGCTGACGTGGATGAGTTGGAGTAGGATTCTGCTCATGCATTGGTGGACTTGGAGGAGCGGGAGTCTGCTGACACGGTGGCGGACTTCGAGGAGGAGTCGGCTCAAGCGTTCGTGCACTTGGAGGAGCGGGAGTCTGCAGACACGGTGGCGGACTTCGAGGAGGAGTCTGCTCACGCGTTCGTGGACTTAGAGGAGCGGGAGTCTGCTGACACGGTGGCGGACTCCGAGGAGGAGTCGGCAGCCGCGGTGTCGGTGGACTTCGAAAGATGATGCAATCCTTTCTCCATAGGATGATACGATGTATGGCCTCTCCCAGTGTGTGCTCGTCGTCACCTCCAGGAATGTCAAGGTGTAGCCCCGAATATGGGTCCACCACCTCATCAACCAAGACACGAGCATAGCCCGCTAAAATCAGGGCGCAATGGAAGGTTGCTTCGGGGGTAATTGTAAAAGCAACGGCGTCCGCCACCTTCATGGATATGTTCTTCATTTTGAAGTGTAGCTCACAGTTAGTGTTCTCTATGATGTCATCCATAGGGTATGTATCCAGCAGTGCCTCGCCCGGGGCGGAACCAACGCTGCTTCTCGGCATGGATGGGACGGTGCTATCCAATGCTAGATAATCATCCACTTGCCGCTGCCGTTGCTGAGAGCCCCTTTCCTGGCTCAGTGAGTCGATCTGCCGCTGCTACTGCTGGAATTTGAGTGCCAAGTCCGCATGCCTTGCTTCTAGGCCTTGAAGGCGTTTTGCGTCCTGCTTCCTTTGCTCCTCCTCCAGCTTCCTCTTCTCCTCCTCCTCCCTCTTCTTTCTTGCACGGGTCCTATAGGCACCGTCCCATTCTGAAAAGCCCTCATACTAGGGAATAACACCCTTGCCTCGTGTTCTTCCCGGGTGTTCAGGATTTCCCAGGGCGTGCGTAAGCTCGTCATTCTCTCTATTGGGCGTGAACACGCCCTTTCGAGCATCTTCTATTGCGTCAAGTAACTTTTGTTCGGCTGCTTTTAGACTTGCCTTCTTCGAAACCTCGCCTGTCTTCGGGTCCAACTCCCCTCCATGCACATAGAACCAAGTTCTGCACCTGGGGGCCAGCTCCTGCATCCTCCATATCTTGCTCAGACTTATCCCACTTAGGCATTGCCATTGCGTAGCCACCTGGCCCCAGCCTATGGAACTGCGTCTTTTTTGCGGCATTGGCCTTGTTTTTTCTCGATCGTTCCTTATATAATTCTGATTCCTTGAATTCCATGAAAGCGGGCTAGTGTTCTCTTTGCTTCTCCAGTGTTCCCGTGAATTCATGAGTCTTCCTGTTTGCAGCGAGGTAGTTGGCCCATACAGTTTTCTTGTGGGTGTTGAATGCAATTTCCATCTTCGTAAGAGCAGCGCCCTTGACTTTCTGCACATCTGCATTAGTGAAATAATCTGGTAGGGTGAAATGTTCCATCAGAGATTCCCAAAGATTGGCTTTTTCTCTGTCGTCGACCCAAGTAACATCTGGACATTTAGTTTTTGGCTCTTTCCATCCTTGAATGGAGATCGGGAGTTGGTCCTTAACAAGAACTCCGCACTGACGGACGAACTTGTTCGCAATGTTCTTAGGCGTGAGGGGTTCGGCACCCTCTTTGATGGAATCAATGTTGTACTTTACACCCTCCTTCAACTTTTTGCCCGGGCCTCGCTTTGTCCTGCTGTCTGTAGAAGCAGATTTGCTCGATCCGGAGGGCTGAAATAAGAAAGATCGATTTGTTAATATATCTTCAAATAAAAAAACATGTGATGATCACTAGATGCCTGCTTATATAAATATACCTCGCCGGTAGTCTTTGTTATTTCAAGATCAACATTGTCTGTGTCATCATAATCATAATGATAATCATAGTTCATGACTTCATCAGCTCGGTCGTCCTGATCGAATATCTTGTCATCACCCTCCCCGGTATTGTTCAGATATTGGGAGCCGTCGTCTGCTTCATTCAGATCATCTGCCCTGGTAGGGCTGCGTATGATCTCGAACATGGCCGCTTCTCCCTCTCTGCCCGTATTGTCCGCCATAGCTTTTATTTAACACTAATCCAGAAGAAATATAAAACAATTTAGTATTCAAATTACAATGCATGGATGCAATCAATAAGGAAAAACCTGAATCATATAGTACATAATATGGATCGTCTCGAATAATATATAATCTCAAATACATCGTCTTGAATAATATATAATCTTGAATACATCGTCTCGGATAATATATAATCTCGAATACATTGTCTCGAATAATATATAATCTCGAATACATCCTCACGAATAATCACTGGCTAGGTAGCTAATAAATATCAAATACTACAAGAGAATTACGTGGACACCCAAAGAGAAGGAACCATCACAAGATCATATCTCCGGTCATCTGCCCAAAGAACCTGCCAGGTATTGGAGAACCTGACGTCCATAGCAGCCATGTAGCGATGGACGTGCTCGTCCTCCTCCCTGACACGGAGACTCACCACCTCCGGCGGGGCCGGCTCCCTCTGCACCGAATGTGGCCCACGTGAACGCCACCAAAGTAGATCAGGGTCGACGACGGGACTCGGGTTCCTCACCAAGCGGCGAGCCCCTGAAGGTAGCACCTCCCAGTGCCAGCTCGGCGGAGCCCAGTCCCGGACATGGATCCTACGAAGCAGGACGTCGTGCAAACGGGTCGATAGCGAGGATGCGGGCCAGGCATCGTCGAGAAAAAATACTATATGCCGCAAAAGTAACATTTTTGAATTATTGGATTGTGATTTCTTATATACAAATTCAAAAAATGCTATCATTGCATATGTCAAAATTCTATATGCAATTTCATACTAATTAAGCATCTAACACTGAAAACAGAAAAAACAACTTCTATACATCCATTAAAAACCGTAAAACAACATTATATAAAAAACCATACTAATTAAACACTAATTATATCCATCTAACATGCATTCATACATATATACTAGTGAAAAAATAATAATCTAAAACATGTAAACTAATTAAACATACAAAAATACGTATAGACTAATTAACTTAAGGAAATGTGTGAGTGTGTGTGTGTGTGTGTTCATCATGCTTGTGTGTGTACGGGCTCGGGGAGGGGCGGCGCCCATGGTGGCCACCGGGGGCGAGGGAGAGGGGATAGAGGGGGGAGAGCTCACAGCGGGGCGATAACGACGACGAGGCAACGGCGACCGCGAGGCGACGGCCGGGGGTGGCGACGGGGGGCTGTGACGTGATGGGGGCGGCGACACGGGGTCGGTCCAGGGGCGGCGACAGAGACGAGGGCGGCAACGGCAATGGCGCGCGACGGGGGCGCTGACGGGGACGGCGCGGGGCGGGGGCGGCGACGTCGTTGATCGATCGGGGCAGGCGGTGCTTCGATTGGGAAACAGAGGAAGAATGATTTTTTTTCAAGTGCTTCTTATATAGAAGGCACCTTTAGTACCGGTTGGAGCCACCAAACAGTACTAAAGGTCTGTTTTGGCCAGGCGAAGCTGCGGGAACCGCACCGCCTTTAGTAATGGGTCGTGGCGCCAACCGGTACTAAAGGCCCCCCTTTAGTACCGGTTGGAGCCATGACCCGGTACTAAAGGGTGTGTGCTGCCAGGCGAGGGGCGCAGAAGTTTAGTCCCACCTTGGTAGCCGAGGGGCACTCGCACCTGCTTATAAGCCCTGCCGCCGCTGCTGTCTCGAGCTCCTCTCTAAAGCAGGCCTTCTGGGCCTACCTGTGCTGCGATACCCTGTTGGGCCTACTGGGCTAGCGGGCCTGCATCCTGGCCCAACTAGAATTTGAGTTTCTAGTCGTATGCAGACCGCTGTGGCCCAGTAGGTGGACTTTTTTTCATTTATGTTTTTTTTTCTTTTTTTCTTTTCTACTTTATTTATTTTGTTTCATTTATTTTTAGTTGTTTTTTGCTGTATTTTGACTTTCTTTGTGAATATTTTTGCTTTAGGTACAAAAAATTACAAACTTTCTATTAGTGGTGGTAGTTTTCAAATTTGAATAGTTTAAATTTTGAATTATTTGAATTTTGTGTGAATCACTAGTTTGTGAATAACTGAACTTTGAATATAAATTTTTCAGTGATTCTTTTTTCTTATGTTTCATATTAGTGTGTTTTATCATTATATTCAATTTGGTAATGCTTAGGTTATTTACAAAATGAAATGCCTTTGTAACAGATGAGTTTTCGTCCGAAACCCTGATAGTTCGAAAGAGATTGTCCATTTTGTACATGAAGTGCATCCAGTTTTTGTGGTAACCCTCTCTACTTTTTTGCAGATGCTATGTGGGTGATATTATGGTACGATGCCAACTTTCAACCTTTTCTGAGTTCATTTGAAATGCTTTTCAATTTTAGGGTCATTTAGCTGAAAAAATCAGTAAATGCATGAAAGAATTTGTTTGCACATAAAATTTCTTCGCGTTTCAAATTCCAAAACACATAACTACCCTAACTATTACAGAGATTCCCTCCTGAGTGTGAAACACAGAAGAAAGTGATGATAGTGAAGCCAATCACATCCCAGATCTTTGGGTGTGAAACTTTTTCTTCGCGTGTGTCCCTTTGCGTCGTAGCCATGGAAAATCTTCATCATTTAACTGGATGCTCGGGTCAATATTCACTGTGATTGGAGAAATTTCATCATACTTTTCATAATATTCGAACATGTCTGTCTTGTCATCCACTCCCAGGATGTTTCTCTTCCCAGAAAGAACTATGTGGCGCTTTGGCTCATCGTATGATGCATTCGCTTCCTTATCTTTTCTTTTTCTCGGCTTGGTAGACATATCCTTCACATGGAAAACCAGTGCCACATCATTAGCTAGGGCGAATGGTTCGTCTGCATACGCAAGATTGTTGAGATCCACTGTTGTCATTCCATACTGCGGGTCTTCCGTTACCCCGCCTCTTGTCATATTGACCCATTTGCACCGAAACAAAGGGACCTTCAAAGCATGTCCATAGTCAAGTTCCCATATCTCCTCTATGTAACCATAATATATTGCCTTTCCTGTCTTGGTTGTTGCATCAAAGCGGACACCACTGTTTTGGTTGGTGCTCTTCTTATCTTGGGTGATCGTGTAAAATGTATTTCTGTTTATCTCGTACCCTTTGAAAGTCATTATATTCGAAGATGGTAACTGGGACAGCGAGTACATGTCATCTTCAATAGAGGCGTCATGCATGGTACGTGTCCGCAACCAGCCGGCGAAACTCATGGTTTGTTCACGTGTAATCCAGTCATCAGACCGCTCCGGGTGTTTGGAGCGTAGAAAATTCTCGTGTTCGTCCACATACGGAGCCACCAAGGAGGAATTATATAGAACTGTGTAGTTTGCTTCAGTGATAGAATGTCCATCCATACATATTTTTTGATTCCCTCCTAGCGTTCCTTTTCCATCCAGTCTGCCCTTATGCCGCGATTCAGGAACACCAATCGGCTTAAGGTCAGGAATAAAGTCAATACAAAAATCAATGACCTCCTCATTTTCATGGCCCTTGGAGATGCTTCCTTCTGGCCTAGCACGGTTATGAACATATTTCTTTAAGAATCCCATGAACCTCTCAAAGGGGAACATATTGTGTAGAAATACAGGACCCAAAACATTAATCTCTTTGCATAGGTGAACTAGGACGTGCGTCATGATGTTGACAAAGGATGGTGGGGACACCAACTCGAAACTGACAAGACATTGCACCAAATCATTCTCTAACCTTGGTATGATTTCTAGATCGATTACCTTCTGAGAGATTGCATTGAGGAATGCACATAGATTCACAATGGCTAATCGAACGTTATCCGGTAGAAGCCCCCTCAATGCAACCAGAAGCAGTTGCATCATAATCACATGGCAGTCACGAGACATTAGGTTCTGGAACTTTTTCTCTGCCATGTTTATTATTCCCTTTATATTCAACGAGAAGCCAGAGGGTACCTTAATACTGAGAAGGCATTCAAAGAAGATTTCCTTCTCTTCTTTGGTAAGAGCATAGCTGGCATGACCCTGATGTATGCTCTCTTTTCCATGCATACGTTGCTGGTCCTCCCGTGCCTCAGGTGTATTTTTTGTCTTTCCATACACACCCAAGAAGCCAAGCAGGGTAACACAAAGATTCTTTGTCACGTGCATCACGTCGATTGCAGAGCGGACCTCTAGGTCTTTCCAATAGGGCAGGTCCCAAAATATAGATTTCTTCTTCCACATGGGTGCGCGTCCGTCAGCGTCATTCGGAACAGGTTATCCGCCAGGACCCTTTCCAAAGACTACCTTCAAATCCTTGACCATATCATGTACATCAGCACCAGTACGGTGGCGAGGCTTCGTCCGGTGATCCGCCTCACCTTTGAAATGCTTGCCTTTCTTTCTTACGGGATGCCTTCTCGGAAGAAATCGACGATGTCCCAGGTACACATTCTTCCAACAATTGTCCAAATATATACTGTCGGTATCATCCAAACAGTGCATGCATGCGCGGTATCCCTTGTTTGTCTGTCCTGAAAGGTTACTGAGAGCAGGCCAATTATTGATGGTCACGAACAGCAAGGCCTTTAGGTCAAATTCTTCCCCCATGTGCTCATCCAACGCATGTACACCTGTTCCATTCCACAGCTGTAAGAGTTCTTCAACTAATGGCCTTAGGTACACATCAATGTCGTTGCCGGGTTGCTTAGGGCCTTGGATGAGCACTGCATCATAATGAACTTCCGCTTCATGCACAACCAAGGAGGAAGGTTATACAAACATAGAGTCACATGCCAAGTGCTATGGTTGCTGCTCTGCTCCCCAAAAGGAGTAATGCCATCTGCGCTTAGACCAAACCATACGTTCCTTGCGTCATCTGCAAACTCCTTCCCATACTTTCTCTCGATTTTTCTCCACTGTGACCCGTCAGCAAGTACTCTCAACTTTCCGTCTTTCTTACGGTCTTCTCTGTGCCATCGCATCGCCTTGGCATGCTCTTTCTTTTGGAACAAACGTTTCAACGGTGGTATTATAGGAGCATACCACATCACCTTGGCAGTAATCTTCTTCCTGGGGCGCTTGCCCTTGACATCACCAGGGTCATCGCCTGATCTTATAGCGCAATGCACCGCGTACCGGGCAAGCGTTCAAATCCTCGTACTCACCACGGTAGAGGATGCAGTCATTAGGGCATGCATGTATCTTCTGCACCTCTAACCCTAGAGGGCAGACAGCCTTCTTTGCTTTGTACATACTCTCGGGCAATTCGTTGTCCTTTGGAAGCATATTCTTTATCATTACCAGCAACTTTCCAAATCCCTTGCCAGATACACCATTCTCTCCCTTCCATTGCAGCAATTCCAGTGTGGTGCCCAACTTTTTCTTGTCAGTTTCGCAATTCGGGTACGACAATTTCTTGTGATCCTCTAACATGCGCTGCAGCTTCTTCTTCTCCAAATCACTTGCGCAGTTTCTCTTTGCATCGGCAATGGCCCGACCTAGATCATCAGCGGGCTTATCTGATGCCTCTTCTTCAGCTTCTTCCCGCATTGCCGGCTTAGCTTATTCCCCCATTGTTGTATCATCGTATTCAGGGAACCCATCATGGCCAGGATAGCTATCGTCGTCCTCTTCTTCTTCATTGTCTTCCATCATAACCCCTCTTTCTCCGTGCTTGGTCCAAACATTATAGTGGGGCATGAAACCGGACTCAAACAGGTGGACGTGAATGGTTCTTGACTTAGAGTAATTGTTATCATTCTTACAGCCAACACATGGACAAGGCATAAAACCATCTGCCCGCTTGTTTGCCTTAGCAGCAAGCAGAAAAGTTTGCATGCCATTAATGAACTCGGGAGAGCATCGGTCATCGTACATCCATTGTCAGCTCATCTTCATTACACAACACCGAAAAGACCAAATTAATACAAGTTCAGACATAAAGTTCATACAACACTTAAATGAAACAAACAAATAACTCTCTAGCTACATAATTTAAATGCAACAACAAATGCGATCAAGATTGCAACTAAGGTGACAATTGATCCAACAACATAATGATACCGAGCCTCACTATGAATGGCATATTTTCTAATCTTTCTAATCTTCAAGCGCATTTTCTCCATTTTAATCTTGTGATCATCGACGACATCGGCAACATGCAACTCCAATTCCATCTTCTCCCCCTCAATTCTTTTAAATTTTTATTTCAAATCCTTGTTTTCTCTTTCAACTAAATTTAACCTCTCAACAATAGGGTTGGTTGGAATTTCTGGTTCACATACCTCCTACATACAAATATCTATGTCAGCTTGATGGGCATAATTTGTCAAAAACACGAAATGCAACAAATAGGTTTAAAAGAGAATATACCACATCCGAATCATAACCCGGACGAGGGCCGACTGGGACGGATATCAAAACCATGGCACTATGTATAACAAACAACGTACGAGTAAGATAATTATATGAGTAACTATATATCCAAATAACACAAACATCAATTTTTATATAAAACATTCATGAACAAGAGGCTCACCACAAGGTGGTGTCGGCGACGGTACAGTGCGGGCGATCGACGCTGGTTACGATGAAGATTTAGCAGGCACTAAGTAAACCACACCTACATATGCAAACTAAGTGTTATTTTTGACCTCAAATTGCATATAAATCAAATACTAGGACATATATATATAATTCCTCCCAAATTACTAAACTCACAAATCAATCACTATATAAAGCATTGCAAGAGCTAATCTAGCAATGAGAGATGAAAGGACAAAGTTGCTAACCTTTGTGATCATTTGAATGGATGGGGGCCTTCAAATCTTGACAATTTTGGGCAAAATGTATGATGAGTTTGAGAGGAAGAGGGGAAGAACACAGAGGAGAGGGGAAAGGGGAAGAACAGAGCGAGCTCGGGTGGACGAAGGGTGTATGTAGGATGACCTTTAGTACTGGTTCGTGATACGACCTGGTACTAAAGGTGTTGGAGGGGCCCCGGACTGACAACATCCTGCCACCACTCACTTTAGTACCGGTTCGTGGCACGAACCGGTGCTAAAGGTTCGCCAAGAACCGGTACTAATGAGAGCAGCCGGCTAGCCATTGGAACCGGCACTAATGCACACATTAGTGTCGGCTCAAAACCAAACCGACACTAATGTGCTTCACATTTGACCCTTTTTCTACTAGTGTCAACTCAATTTTAGTGAAACTGCACAAAATGATCTGACGGTCAAAGGGTTACAAACCTCATTTCTTCGGAAGGTCGGCAGCAAATTAAAGCCTTGTTGGAACGAAGGGAGTACATATTGGCTATGATCCGTCAATCATTGAGATGAAATAGCATGCATGTTTGTCTCCTTTGTATTTGATGGAATGTTGCAACGGGGGAACCTTGGACGCAAGATACATGAAACAGAAGCTGGAAGCTTCATAGAATTGTACAAATTTATCTCGCTGAGAAATTACAGTGTGTACTAATATGTACTAAAGAGTTAGGTGTCGCACGGTGTCTAGAAAATATGGTGATAGTGTGAGGTGGGGCATGTAATCACTGAGCTTGTGTGTTTTCACTACTTTCGCACTCCTCCACTATAAGAATGGAGAAAATTGTGATCTACCTCCTTTCGCCGAAACGTGGGGCATGCAGCATTTGGTGCACGTGTCATGCACCAAAGTAAAGTGTATAGTGCAACTGAGACTCAGCACGGTCGTACCACCTCAGTAATAATGACCAATGAGGCACCAAATCACATAGACCCGGCAGTAAGTTGGATGGACGAAGCAACCATCACTCTTGAATCTGCTTCTCCCTTCAATGTAGGCTCTAGTGAGAGGTCGCGTCCGCTCTGCCCGGGCATGAATGAGGCGCCGATTCTCTGGAGCGGTGCTGACCGTTTCGGGCGGGAAGCGCACGCAGGCGATGGAGGGGCTTTGGGTGGGCCAGGCTGGTCAGGAGAGGGCAAGGCAGCTGTCTCGACCGGACGCTCGGAAATGAGAGGATGCTCCTACTCTCATGGCTAAATCGTACACTACACACCATCTCTCTGTAGGAGTAGGTCGATGTGTCACGCTCTCTAACACACACATTGTTAAAACATACACACACACACAGGTTCATAGAATAGGAATATCATGGGAGTGGGAAGCCACAGGAAGTGAGATAAATGGAGTATGTACATGAAGAGAAGAGGTGACGAATATTCCATCAAACCTGGACTGAGGTCGTACTCCCTCCGTCTAGGTGTTAAGTCATCTTAAGAAAATCTGATATTCCCAAAATGTTTAGGCGTCGTCCATTAACTTCGCATCTTAGTCCCCTCCTAGCCTCATTGTTAGTGAGCGTTACTTACTCTGCCATGTTATCTCCCCCGGAAACCCAATGCATGGAGCGCAACTACGCGTTGATTAGTCAAGGAATCAAAGTCGACTGACATGCGAGTTAATACGTGGCCTTGCATGGTAGCTAAAATGGCATCCCTTAATTGTTGTGATTAATTATTGCCCTTAGAGAGAGAAATCAGGGATTGATTGGAGGAAGGACCGATCAAGGTTCTCCTTCCCCTCCAATCTGCTTGCACCTTGGTCCCACTGCACCTTCTAACGTGACTTAAACACCTAGACAGAAGGAGTAGTACAAGATACGGTGGCACGCTGACTTAGGTCGAATAATAGGCTTGTCACTCTGCGAATACAGGATACGTGCAGGTGGTGATGATCACCCCCGGGGTATGCACTAGCGCCATTGATGGGCACTCCAGGACCCTTCTTTCCTCTTATAAGATAAGAGAGCATAAGCATGGTAGCCCATAGACCAATATCAAGGAAGGCTTTGGGTCGTGTATGAAAGTCTTAAGCAACATGTAAACAGTTCCCGCTACTATTTTAGAGCGGTAAACTGGGTCAGGGCAGAGAGACAGGTGCGTAATGGGGACTTATCTGTAAGGTTCATCATCGAGGACGATGGGGAGGGATAATGAAACAAACTACTAGCAACCTGCAGAAATAATGCTCATATCTAGTACTAGTTCTAGTTAGATGATCAATTCTTGCACAATGAAATTACGAATTATTTTACACAATGAATTTACAAGAAAATGAGTTTGCAATGGTAGACCTATCTCTGGAAAAGAGTTCAGTAAACAAGGGAACGAAGCGACTTTCTTTATCTTTCTCAATAAGAATGGCTACCACCTCCTGCTAGATTCACTTCTAGTATCCTTACCCTTGCGACTTGGGAACGAGATGAGCGCACTGGACCACAACGATCGATCCGATAAAGTAAAGCATCATGGCCTCTGACCAACGATTGAGAATGGAACAAATGATATGATATATAATAAAGAATAGCAAGGCGTGCAGTGATGGATAAGAGATAAGAAGCAAAGAAGGATATCTATCAGGCAACTCACTATTGAACGGAGAGAAAAGTAGTCTGTGACATACAACTAAAGCTCTTGCCCATATAATGTCATCGTTTACTGTAGGGATTCCCTAAATTATATTCCTAGGGATCCCCAAGCAGGTTATTTGGTAGGGCACCTCATTCTCTGTTTAAGCACATTCGTATAGGTAGGTCAGCAATGCAGGATAGGCGGGTAGGTAAGCTTTACATTCACTATGTTGTAACTATCCTAGTTCCTTATTTTCACTATGTCCATATGTACCAATTCACTCGTTGTTGATCTCTTACACATGATGGCTTTTCCTACCTCACAAGACATAATACCAAACTTACTGAAATGAGAGGATGGTAGGGGTATTAAAAGTGAAACTTGGCTTGCGTGTGCGTGCACACAAAGGAGACTGAGTTGGATTGGAAAGCCTCTCAAATGTAAGGTACCTGCTTTAAAAACACCTTTCTACAATCTTGAGAAATCTCACGCAAGCAACTACATGCCGTAAGTCTTTGGTATTTTTCGCAAGGAATTTGAAAAGATTAACTCTGCTTTTATTCTTTTTGAGCATGCCAAGCCTACAGTAGAGCAGAGTTCTGTGCATGAAGCAGGTGCAGTTTACAAACTAGTGAATGGTCAAATGAAGAGGCTCGTTTCATCAGGGGTAACCAAGGAGTAAGAATGAATTGATAAAGTAAAAATTACCTTTGAGTGCGATTCCTTTAGAACAAGCTCTTCCCTTTTCAGATTGCTTCTTTGGGTCACTTGAGCATCGACTGGGCAAGGTTGGATTCCCTCTACTTCGGATGTGTTGGAGTTGTGTCGAATATAGTGTACAAGGTAGGTTACAGTTGGACTAGGGGTTGTATTGTGTTTACATAGGATGTGGAGTTGTGTCCCAATAGGACACTTGTATCCTAGGCCTCTCATATATAGCGGGGGTAGACACGCGATGTAACCTATGCCAACATAATAGCATAGGCGCGCAAGGGGGAGCCAGCGGCATGTGCCGGCGCCCGGGTGGCCGGTGTGCGGTATTGTGACGGTGTCACGGGGAGGAGCGCCCGTAGTTAGGCCCCGGGGATGTAGCCATATCGGTGAACCTCGTTAACAAATCTCGATGTCGTGCTCGTGTGATTGCTTGGTCCTCGGATGATCAATGGTATTCCTCGGATTTATTATAACAGGATGGCTACTATTTGTCAACAATATTTTTTCATTTGATCCAATAGCCCTCCATTAGATAGGAACAACTTTGCTAAATACTGATAACTCTTGAATAGAATATGAGAAGGGAAAGATCCTTTACATAAGGAACTATTGATCATAGGTGTACACTCTAAAAAGAATTGAATGAAACTCTCTTGTTTCATCAACTTTGATAACCTTAGCTGTCTCCGTAGCTGGCTCTCATGTCTCGTGTTCCAAGTAAAAACTTTTCAACTAGCTAGGTCACCATTGTTTTAAACCCTGACATGGAATCAGTGCCATAAACGAGTGATTCGGTCGGACGGACGATTGAGTTCTTAAAGCTTGGATCGGCACTTCTTGTGTTCAAACAAACACGTTGTTGCTAGCGCCCTCAACGCTCTATTCGATCCTTCGCAAATATAGCTCCTTCTATGGGAGATAACTTTTGATCACTTTCATCTCAATTCGTTTCATTGGTTGGTCGAGTGGATGATTAGACATAGGCGGAGTATTCAATTTGTCCCTACTAACTAACGGGTCTAATTATTGCTGGCTCACAAGCTGCTTCGAAGCAAACATTCGCTGCACCCCTCGCATTTAAGCTCTTGCTTTGTCCTGCGACCTTCCCTCTAAGCAAAAGCAAAATCTAGACAAGAGTGAAAACCAGTCAGAATATTAATAATCTAAAAAGGCCTTCCTTGGTTATGTAGCTAATCCCCCTCCTTGACAAGAACAGAATTTTTGCATCTTCAAACTGGTTATGGGTGATACCCTCATTCCCCATTAACTCACTAGAAAGCCCTTTGAATAAGCCTTAGGAACACCCATTCGTTTCAGATCAGGGGTGGTCTTTTAACTACTCGTTCGGGGAACATTAGACAAAGTTACTTATTTGAGAAAGTAAATGAACCTGAAATAGGACCTATGTGATAGTTTGCAGCATGAGCATGTAGATGCTGGTTATGGTATCATATCTGAGGACTAGGAATTTCAAAAGGATAGTATTAGACTCAATAAGAAGCTTCCAAAACATCACTTCTCATATTTGGTCTATGGGCTAACACGCTTAAGCTTTCTTATCTTACTCTTCTCACTAACGTTAGGACTTAGGCGAGCTGTTGAATACGAGACACTTCTTTCTCGGCCGTGCGTGGTCTTCCCTCGGGGATGGGAGCGTATAGAAGGTGGGTGGGTGGATCTCTATTCTCCATTAGGATAGGGTTGGTTTGATTGGCATTCACGCCTTTTAGAAAGAGCCACTCAATACAATTCTCTTTTAGGTGAAGAGAGTATGCACACCTGGAGTGGTTTCCGCCTATATTCCAACTAATGTCATCTCCAAGATGGACAAATCTTCTTATCTGCGGATTTATTCCATGCCGGAATTCGACTTGCTATTCATGTGGGTATTTCACTTTCCAGAGTAGGATCGGCGGCTCAAATGTGTCGTAGTTCAACAAGTAGCTGGCAAACCCAAATAGGAACTATATCAATTCGCAGAGTGACAAGCCTATTATTCACCTCTGCTGTCGATAAAACTAGCCAGAATCCTTTGTTTTTATGACGGGAATTGCTTAAACAATCCCAATCAAACGTTCTCCCAGTGGAAGAACAGATAGCTACTATAGCTACCAGAATGATAGGATATCTAGATTCGTTCAAATTGGACAGATCAAGCTATTTCTGGACTGGATGTGTTACGTAAACACCTCAAAGATACTCATTCCAAGAAATTCGATCTTCTAGCCATCTTCTAGCCAGGTGGATAAGGATGGAATCTGGTATCCAAGAAGAGGATGTTGGAAATTCTTCATTCCGGAGGGCTGGGGAGAGGAGAGATAGCATCACTCTGACTTTGCCGGAAGGAGGAAAATCCAGAGTTGGCTTTGGGAGAAGAGAAGGAAGCACTCAGGTTTAGTGATTCATACCTGTCCTATCTTTTGTTTCCAGGGTTTCGGTTTCCGGTCCAGAGCTAGTCTACTTATTTATTTTATACGGAAACGGAATTTTGCATATTATACGGAATTTGTTATACCAGGTTTTCCTAGAGTTGAGGACTTCTATCCATTCCAGGAAAAGCACTGGTTTGAGAAACTACACTACAGGAAAGTACTAAGGAATAGGAAGCTTCTACTTATACTTCTTATTCTTGTCCAAAGATGCTAGGCCGAGATAGAAACCCAACTATTGAAATAGAACAGATCTCTCTAATAAACTAGGCTTCTTCTCTTCGGGTTGCTGGTATCCTTATATGGATCCGTCTTGTCTTCTCGGCTTGATAAGCTAGCAAAGTAAGTTCGTTGGATTGGTCTGTCCGGTCTGTCAGTCAGGAAAGCACGTCAAGTCGTTTAATATCTCTGGTCCGGTTTCTAACTCGGTGAATTGGTATGGTCTTGAGGCCCGGCAATAACAATAGCAGATAGGTCAGTTGTTCAAGTCCGCCTGGTTGATAGGTCAGCTCGGTATAGAATATTATCTGGTTTCATAATTCGGTAAAGTCCAATCAGGAGAGTGCTAGTTAAGTTCCTCAAGTAAGGATATTTGATTCCTCCAATTCGATAGGTAATCATAATAGTCCCGGCTTGGAATGTGAAGATGCTACTAATCTATTAAAGGGATCTAGATCGCATTTATTTGATATGCATCCCTTCTTCAACCTCGGATGTGTACCTCACACCAGGGAATAACGTAGTTCTAAAGTACTGACTCGTGCCTTGGAGGTCGTCCATCCAAATGTTCCTCTTTTCCATTGCCCGCGTCTACTCCTATAACCGAATCGATGGCCTATAGCACCATGCCATAATGAAATTCTTGATCATTTCTTTGTTTGTAAGTAGGACATGTATTGATGCTAGAGGCTGACTCCTGGCACTTATCACTCCTTAGATGAGGCAAGACAAGAGTGAGCCCGCTAAGGGACAAGTATGACTAAAAAATGATGGCAGATTTTTATGGAAACGATAATATTTGAGTATATTGTATCATTGGGTTTGTAATTGTCAATAGCTATTCTTGTCGCCTTTAGGGCTGACCGGATGATCCATCACATAAATGCTAAGTATTAATGTTGAAACACAAGTAACTGATATAGCCAAAGATGTTCTTAAAGAACAAATCATTTATCAATTGGAAATACTCTATAAAGTCTATAGAGATACTACTAAGGGTGTTCACTTACCGGCAGGAGTCAATCTCCAAGAAGTAAGCACACATCTATTTTTGTAGACGAGAGAGTGAACCTTCTAAACAGTATCTACTATGATCTTATTGCAAAGGGAACTGGAAGTGAATACTTTGGCCAAGTAATACAATTTCTTTTGGGATAGCTTGTTGTGGGGCTTTCCGAAGGGTAGTTTTGAGAGTGGTCTCTTTTCTTTAAGGTTGCATATATTGTCGGAGAAGGGAGAGATCCAGGCCAGGTCTAAAAGTGCCGAGTTGGGTTTGGGACAAGATCAAGAAATAGTGCATCTTATATAGTGCCAACTTGATTGCTACTGGGATTGCTTGATAGGAAACTTTGATTGATATGAGCAGATGTGAATGAATTGAAATAGTGAATAGTGATGATATGATCACGGTATCTACACTCGGATCTACTTCTGCTACCGAGACTACTACTATTGTAAAAGCATCAGGAACGTGTCAATTCACTAAATAAAGTGCTCTTTCCATTGATTTATGGATGAAATCACGAAAAAGAGAAGGAACCACCGATTCTGCATCAAAAACAGGGGTTCTTGAGCCAGTTTCCCAAATTGTAAGTAGATCCAATCCAAGGCAGTTGATAAGTGAGGTTCTTCGGTCGAATGCAAATAAGCCAGAGCGTATCTCTTATTTTGAGGAAGAAACAAACATCCTGGTCTTAATAGATCTTGATTCTATGCATGCGTCAAACACATCACGAGCCGGAACAAACGAGTGCTTTCAACTCATGAGCCGGAACAAACAAGTGCTTTCAACAATAAGCAATACCCAAGCTTCCATCTACCAACCAGGATTCCAATACCAATTCCAATTGTCACATCACAAGGAAATAGCTCACCAGAAGAACCAATACGATAACCCTTCCTTCCAGCCAGAATCTGTCTTTCTTGTCCTTTTCATTCGAGGAATGGGATCTACCTTGTGGAAACAAAAGCTATTTGTTCAAGTCAAGCAAGCGGACAGTCAACTAAGAATACTGGAAGAGAACTCTCTAGCCCTGAACTTAAACTAGACTAGAAATCTGAAAAAACACTAGTTTTGGCCCATAGCAAAATCTGAAAAAGCTATATGGATCCGTCTTTTCTTCTCCGCGGACTCCCCATGCTTGGCACCATAGGCTTTAGGAATTTTGGCACTAGGGGATCATACTTTGATCAGATCCATGGACAGGCTCCCGAGGTTAACTCGGATTATGGAATTTTCCAGCTAAGTGAAAACGCACTTCACTACTAGCAAAGAAGTCAGCTCAGGTCAGGGCCGGTGGTAATCTCAAATAGGAACTTGCCGGGATCCTTCCATACCTGCCATCCACCACTACTATTGATCGTTTCCAAGAACAAGCCATACCTTTTCCCAGAATGAGAATACGGCTGAGGACGAATAGCGGCGCCTAGCTTTAGTTTCCATATGACATGATGGATCTATCACTCTCTTTAGCCAGGCCATTCTCTAGAGGAGAGTTCCGAGAATGAATTCCAAAATGGTACCAATCGTAGAAATCGTATTGTAGAGTTCTTCTCACGCCTAGCACCGCTACAAGCATTCCTCGAATGCAGAGACAAGACAGAGGACATCTAATCCTGCCGAACATCTGCTATCAACTACGGATTACCTTGTTTCCATGAAATCCATGTTTCTGGCACCTTGGCCCCCTCTACCTATGAAATTCTGATTCCTATGGTTGAAGAAAGTACAGCGTTGTCAACTAACCTGAAAAAAGGGGAATAAGTTGACAAAGTCAGCTTGAATATTACAGTATGGATTAAAGGAAGCTATACCCGCCTTGATTTTTATCAAACTTATTACATAGTAAAGCAGACAAGTCTGAAATGGAATGTTTGATCGGTATATGTAGGGCTCTCAAAAGAGAATCTATTTCAGCATAGTTGATTTTCAGAAGCCAACTAGAACTGTGCAACTGCCATATAGTTGATTGTTCCCACCAGTTTCGTTCTCATCTGGTCAGTTTCACAAATGCAAGGATTTACTACGACTCTCAGGTGTAAACCTTGGTCGTATACAATGGTGAACTAGCTAAATATATCTAGAGGAGTAATATAGCTAAATATAGCTATAAGGCATTCCAAAGAGGTGAAATTCTCTCGGCAAAGCAGAACAAGAAGTGGCAGAAAGCAAAACAGTATAAGGGTGGTTCAGAGTTCCCGGCACAAAACAATTCTACAGAACTTGGTATACCAAACAGTTGATTAACAAGGCAAATGTCCACTAAACTAGCTCAACGGCTCACGAATTTTTTGGAATGCGATGGCAAATGTGATCTCCCAACAATATCTTGAGTCCAAAACCTCACCCATCTACATATATCATCATCTGCGGCAAGAACATAGCAATACCAAAATCCTACCAGCAACTGCTCCAAAGCACCCTCCTCAAGACAGCCAACCATCAACGGTGTCAGACTATGATTCAGTTGTTGTACTACTCCTCTTTGTTCTGTTTCATGTTTTTGGTGGTTTCGTTCTTGTGTCTGAGTCTAAAGAAGACGGTCCATGTTGATCCAGTAGCAAAATTGTGCTTCCTGTTACAGGATTTATGTATCGTGCCGTGCGTAGATATGGATGATATGGAAAAAATCCAGGTTTATGTACGACATGCTCTTTCCTTCCTTCATTCGGTGACGCACAGAGGTGGCAGAGTCTTGTTCCTAGAGTCGCTCACAACTTTTGGGAGCACCGAGATCTTGAATAAGATGCTGCACGAGTTGACTGAGGTGTTGGGAGCCCCCAATAGAGAAGGACATTGCGGAAAGGTATGGTGGGAATACAAACAGGCCTGGACAGAAGAAGTAGACGAAAGACCTCCAAGCTGTGTCGTCATTCTCAATCCTAAAAAGAGAACGCAAATCCCGAGGAAGGCGCGTCATGCAAAGGTTCCCATTTTGTCCTTAGTTGACCCCATGTTTCTATCGGATCCTAAGCTTCATTTGGAGAGCGCATAAACCATCCCATCCAGGTAGATGGGACAGAGCAGCTCATCGGGCTAATCAGTGACCTCATCTAACCAAAGAATTTATTTGTGCTATACTTTCTTAAGGAGTAGGATCTCCTTTATATGCCCTTGAAGGCGGGAATATTGGTACTGAAACAAGGTTTAAAGTTACCTTTTCCCGTTGTCTGCTTTGCCTTCGTACGACTTTCCTTGGCAAACTATCCCAAAAAAGGAATGTGCTTTTTGAAAATCAAACTTTTTGTTTACTCATTGTGGAAAAACAAAACTCTCTTATTTTCCTTCAAGATGAATACCAATTTGATAGAGGTGGGGCATTTTCCATGAGTGGATTCGAGAATGTGGTCCCTCCTCTCTTTTGACCAGTCCCTGGCTTCTTAGTTTGATGATGGAGATAGCTCTACTCTAGACTGGCTAGATAACAAAACAATGAAATAGCACGCCACTATTGTGATAAATCTTCTTGATGAAATCTTACTGATTCGACTCCTGGACCTTTTCCAAAGAGTAGTGGCCTTTGTTCGGAAGTTGAAAAAACCCAGTCAATACCTTATTGATTCAAAAGGGAATGCAAATGCAATCTACTTGGAATAAAGGGTCTTGGCATGTAGTTGACTTCATAATGAAGAGCCAAAAGTTTAATGTCAGTAGCTTCATTCTTGCAGAAATTGATCAAGCTAGAAAGAAGGGATTTCCACAAGAATCTTCTCTTTGTAGCACACATCATGAGAATGATAGTCAGCTCAGCCTGCCTCTTCCTTTGCTCCCCAATTTTAGACTTCTACAAGTCGATCTTCTTACGATGGGAATCACAAAAAAGATCATTCGCTCTTACCTCATCTGGAGCAGACGCAACATCTTTTGTTTGGCCTTTGGCCTTTTCATTTCAGTACCGAAGTCGAATAGATCAATCATATGACCATGGGTATGAGTCTCTTGTTTCACCTTCAGGTGTCCCATTTCTGCATCTATTCTTGTAAGTGATAGAGATCCTTTGACCAGAAATCACTTAGATTAATAAGGTATTGTGACTACGAGTTGCAGAAAGCGGCGCAGCAAATGGCCTGGGCTTTGAGTGGTATGAATTGAATAAAATATCATAATAAGCACGGTCGATCAACATTGGGGTCACATTAAGAAAGAGAAACTATGGGATATGGCCATGCTTTATTGAGGGCCCGACGCTAGGGAACTATACTCGCTAGCCCAAGCTACTGGTTTTATTTATAGATTCAAGGGTGACCATGTGACTGTGACTAAATAGCAGCATGCCTTTGGCTCGCAGTATTGTAAAAAGATAAGAAGCACGGTAGTCGATCGAAGAATAGGTTCCCATCTTGGCACTCTCGCTCAGAGATTCTTTTCTTCCTTTTCCCTTGATCGATACAAGACCAATAGAGGATGATGGCGAACTACGACCATCGAGCGCTTCAAAACCAATTGACACTGGTGATTCAGTAAGTTGACTACTTTGTTCACGCTTTCTATTTGCATAAGAAAGGTATGCTCCTTTCGCTCCTCCAAGTACCAGAGTTCACTAGCGCGAAAGAAAAATAGATGGATTGATCAATGGGACATTAACCTGGATTAGCCCTCCTCTCCACTATCTACTGGCTAGACCTCAGTGTAGAGGAAAGCGTGAACTCTGCTTCTAACCATTAATAAGATTGACTCGAACAAGAATGGGTTCCTATGAAAGTGAAAGGCAGGAGCTCTTGTATAAAAAACAACCTTTTCTTTGGGTATCTCGAATGCCGGTTCAAGGGTGTGGTTTTACGGCTTGATCGAGAGTGCTTCCTTTCGTGCCTTGGTTAGCCGGAACTAGAAATGCCGGGAGTATGGGGAAGGGTCCCTCAGGCGAGATGGCTAAGCGTGTACGACGAATTCTATCTATCTGAAGATCTGAGAAAGGCACTGATTACAGCTCTATCCTTGGATGGACCATAGGCCTGATGCTAGGAGAGTGTAGTTCGAGCATTCTATTGTGTGCTCGATCCATGACACGCAAAGAAATCTCCTGTTTACTATTGATCTAATGACAGTTGATTGAGACTTGCAAGTGTCATCTTTCAAAAGCGAACTCTTATCTGGTTGCACTCAGGTTCTCCTGTCGACGGGAAGTGCTCGGTTCGGATAACTTCTGTTTCCGTGCCGGGATCAGCAGGAGGGGAATTTGAGGTTCTTGGTCCTCTATGAAATCAATGCGCCAGCTTGCTCTTTTTGTGCATGACAGGTGCTCATTCTTTCGAATGGTGGTGTTCCCACTAAACTTTTTACCTAGGAACCGATGGAATTCAAATCCCTTCGGACCTTGCTCGACCCAGTCCTTAGTATGATGTCGATCTCTTAGGATGGACCGCTTTCTTAATGAGAAAGAGAGCTTAGCCTTACCCCTTAACAATTGGTTGACTGACCCCTTACCACAAAGCAATCAAACTTCTATGATTACCACGACACCTATGTCGGCATGCATGCTTAGATAAGTGGCTTTCTAAGAAACGAACACTCTGACCTCAAAACTGCCAATTGAGGAAAGGTTGTTCCGACATGCATGAGTGGAGAGTTTGCCCCATCAACGAAGGCCACTATATGCGTTTTGTGAAGAGCAACATTATCCTTTATTTTCCTCTGGCTACTAAGATGTTTCAGTTCGCTAGGTTGCCTCTTGCCTTGAAACACCCATGATGCTGCTATATCTCCCACGTGTCGGAAGCACGACTTAGAGGCATAACCGCATAGTAGGCATGTAGCAAGAGTGGTAATCTTTACACATCCCATGTACTGAATATGAAAGGGATAAAGAGTGGCTTACAATCGCCGCTTCACACAATACATGAATATAGCATTACATCATCCAGAATACAATCAAGGTCCTACTACGGAACCAAATAAATAAAGACAACCCCTAATGCTAGATCCCCGATCGCCCTGACTGGGCTCCACTACTGATCAACTAGAAAAGGAAACAACACAATGAACACGATCTTCATTGAGCTCCCACCTAAGCTCATTCGCGTCATCTACATTGGTATCATCGGCACCTGCAACTGTTTGGAAGTAATCTGTGAGTCACGGGGACTCAGTAATCTCACACCCTCATGATCAAGGCTATTTAAGCTTATCGGTAGGAAAAAGGGGTAGTGAGGTGGAGCTGCAGCAAGCACTAGCATTTATGGTGGCTAACTTACGCAAATAAGAGCGAGAAGACAAGCAAAGCATGGTCGTGAAATAGAAGTGATCAAGAAGTGATCCTGAAACTACTTACGTTCAAGCATTACACAAGAACCGTGTTCGCTTCCCGGACTCCGATGGAAAGAGACCATCACGGCTACACACGTGGTTGATGCATTTTAATTAAGTTAAGTGTCAAGTTCTCTAACACCGGACATTAACAAATTCCCATTTGCCCATAACCGTGGGCACGGCTTTCAAAAGTTCAAAACCCTGGAGGGGTGTCCCAGCTTAGCCCATCACAAGCTCTCACGGTCAATGAAGGATATTCCTTCTCCCAGAAAGACCCGATCAGACTCGGAATCCCGGTTACAAGACATTTCGACAATGGTAAAACAAGACCAGCAAAGCCGCCCAAATGTGCCAACAAATCCTGATAGGAGCTGCACATATCTCGTTCTCAGGGCACACCGAATTGTCCAAACTTCCGGTAGGACAGCCCAGAGTTGCCCCCAGTGGCCACCGACGGCTGACAAGTTGGACCAACACTCAAAGGAGCACTGGCCCGAGGGTTTAAAATAAAGATGACCCTTGAGTCTGCAGAACCGAAGGGAAAAAGGCTTAGGTGACAAATGGTAAAACCTAGGTTGGGCCTTGCTGGAGGAGTTTTATTCAAAACAAACTATCAAGGGGTTCCCATTATAACCCAACCATGTAAGGAACGCAAAATCAAGGAACATAACACCGGTATGACGGAAACTAGGGCGGCAAGAGTGGAGCAAAACACCAGGCATAAGGCCGAGCCTTCCACCCTTTACCAAGTGTATAGATGTATTAATATAAATAAGAGATATTGTGATATCCCAACAAATATCCATGTTCCAACATGGAACAAACTCCATCTTCACCTGCAACTAGCAATGCTATAAGAGGGGCTGAGCAAAGCGGTAACATAGCCAAACAACAGTTTGCTAGGAAAGGTGGGTTAGAGGCTTGACATGGCAATATGGGAGGCATGATATAGCAAGTGGTAGGTACCGCGGCATAGCAAAAGAGCGAGCAACTAGCAAGCAGAGATAGATGTGATTTCGAGGGTATCGTCATCTTGCCTGCAAAGTTCTCCGATAAGTAGAAAGCTTGATACTCGTAAGCGTATGATGCAATGCGCAAGAACCATGATGCAAAACATGGCACGATATGCGGGATGTGATATGCAATGCACATGCGAGCTCCGGAAGGAAAAGATTGAAATATGCCTCAATTTGGCAAACCAAGCGTGCCGCCAGAAAGATGAGTTGATTTCCGTCGAAATCAATATAAAGATCGCCGGAATCGGAGGCACGGTTTGCAAATGGCAAGCAAAACAATAATGGCACAATTCTGCGATTAACGGCATGATGCCATATAAAATGCAACAAGAAACTAAGTTACTGCACTCCAACATAGCAACAAAGCACATGGCAGCGATCTACTCAAGATTCTTGACAAAAGATGAACACTGAGCTATGGCTAAATCACACAAGAGCAAGTTCAAACAAGCATGGCAAAAGTACAAAAGATAACAACATCACAGACTTGGAGAAAATGCTAACATGTCAGGAATTAACATCAGGAAGCAATGTTTAGAGCAAGATAACAACATGCTACAGGATCAGAAAATAGCAATACAAGGCATGTCATGAATCTACTAAAAGCATATAACAAAAGTCCCTTACTGACCATAAGCCAAAAAGGATCGGAAGATATGATGGCACCCATGTAAACATAGAAAGTTCCGTTAACAGATTCAGACTTAGCAGAAAACTTGACATGGCAAAAACAGAATTATGAAGGCATGTTTGCGAGCTCGATGAACTCAACACAAGGCATCGCATGACAAGCTAAGCATACTACCAGCAAGAAGACATGTTCATGAAGCTAACCATGGCAAGAACAATCTCATAGCATGCATGGATCAACTACAACAACCTTCGCAAAATTGATTAACATGTAAACAATCTGCCCGGAACATTTTATAGCAAAAGTAGAGCAAGATTGAGTCATGGTAGGGCACTCCATAAATGCAAACAGGATCATGGATGGATAGTACACAATCATGTGCCCAAATCATCCTTACTGAACATACTCAAAATAAGCATGGATCTCTCTTTAGCAACATGAATACATGGCATAAAAATAACAGCAGAGCAAAGACTGAAAATCTAAGTCCCTGAAATCAACAATATTACGGGAGCTACTTTGCATGCTTGTGCTAGTCACCACATTGATCACAAAAATACATGGCATACACCCCTATAAAGATGGCATGGCATAGCCCAAAACACATGTAGAGCTCATGACCATATGCAGCACACAATAATCATGGTAAAAATGACAAATGCTCATAAACTGATAAGAATCAGGAACTAACATTTTATAGCACTATTGCAATAGACAGTTGGGCATCCAGATGGACTCAAACAAGCATGGTGCAATGGAACAAAATGAAGAGGACAACCTGATGAACATTTTTATATATTGCACGTGCAAAACGGAGCTACGGATGAGGAGTTGTGATGCGATGAATATGGCTTGAAAGTATCACAGATCTGGGGACTTGGCCAAAATATCACCTCGTAGAAACGGTACGGAGGGATCTAGGGATGCCGTTTGGATGGGTGGCCCGGTGGATCTCATCTGCTCGACCAGATCCGGACAGGGATGGGTCCGGGTCCGGCGACGGCGGCTCGCCGGAGACCGGCGACGATGGGCGGCGCGGCGTTGGCAAGGCGGCGGAGGGCGGCGACCGGAGCAGCGCCGGCAAGGGGCGGAGGCAGCGCGCGGAAACAGCGAGGGAGGCAGCAGAGGCGTGCGGGGGCGAGGCGTCGTCGGTCGCGGTGGCGGCCGGGCGGCGTCGGCGAGCAAACGGCGGTGGCGGACGACCTCGCGGGCGGGAGGCGGCGAGGGTCGCCGGGCGCGCCGGTAGCGCAGAGCGGGCCGGGCGGCGGCGAGATCCGGGCCCGGGCAGGCTCGCGATGGGCTTCCCCGGGACACGCGGTGGGAGGCGGCGGTGAGGACAGGTGGCACGACGGTGTTGGGCGAGGAGGTGGAGGCGGACATGTCCGGCGATGGGGAAATTGTCTGGGGGCGCGGAGGAGGGGGACGCTAGGGTTCATCCGTGAATTTTTTGGGGAAGGTGCAAATATATAGGTAGAGGGAGCTAGGAGAGTCCGAATGAGGTGCGGTTTTCGGCGACGCGATCGTGATCGAACTACCGAGAGGATGGAGGGGGTTTGGATGGATTTTGGGCCACTTTGGAGGGGTGTTGGGCTGCATCACACACGAGGCCTTTACCCTTCCCTGGTTAACCGTTGGAGTATCAAACAGACTCCAAATGGCACGAAACCTGACAGGCGGTCTACCGGTGGTGAACCAAGGCCGCTTGGCAAATATCGGTCCATTCCGAGAAAGTTTAACACCCTCTCACGAAAAGAGGCAAAAGGGGGCGCCGGAGGACATAGGAGTGCCGGATTGCAAAACGGACAACGGGGAAAAAGCTCGGATGCATGAGACGAACACGTATGCAAATGAGATGCACATGATGACATGATATGAAATGCATGACACGCAAACAAATGACAAGGCAACAACAGCGAATAACTAGAATACACCTGGCGCAACGGTCTCGGGGCGTTACAACACTCCACCACTACGAGAGGATCTTGTCCCGAGATCTAGGATGGCACCGGAGAGAAAACGGAAGAGGAAGAGGAGAGGTAAAACTAAGTTTCTTCTTTTACAAATGAGTGAAAACAAAGAATCTTGAGAGGTTAAACAATTTCGAGAAAATAATACAACGAAGGTGAACGAAGTTGAAAAACACTCCGTTAGAAAAGAGGAACAAGGAACATTACGGGGACCTTGTAGGTTGAAAAACATAAGAAAGGGGTTACAATGGACAAGAAGTACAAGAAAGTACTGCGGTTGAAACGAGATGTACAAGCAATGATAAGGATCAAATATGACAGCACTTCGGTTGGAAATAGAAGGTAAAGAATATGAGCTTGGCAAAAATAAAGCACTTGGATGAGAATCCGGTTAGTATTGGAATGATAGACACAACTCTCCGGTTAAAACAAGATAGAGAAGGAAAAAAGAATGGTGTAATTTGGGTAGCACTCCGACTGTAAATGGAAGGAATTGAACATGATCTTGATAAAACAAGATGATGGGTCGAAGAGAGCAACATCACAATGCCTCCAGAAGAAAAATGGAATAAAATGAACGGAGGGAAACAAGATCTTGAGAGAGCACGCTTACAACATATGCTAGAACGGAGTTGTTAGAAAACCAACAACGAAACGAATAAGCTTGATGTGGGCTTATGGAAGACATCTCAAAATTATGAGGTGAAATTCTGCCACTAACGGAAAACAAAATATTGGATTGATATCAACAAGAAGACGAGAAGATTATTTTCACCAGGAGGGTAACTGAAGAACTTGAGTCATTTATAAGCACCATAAATAGAAACAATCCTTAGGGAAAGCTTTAGGTGAAATATAACCCAATCTAACTCCAATGAAGAGATTGATTGGTTGAAAAGATGTCTTGAACGAAGAGAAAATGATGGATTTAGAGATGTCACTATTGAAAACATGTGAATCATGAAACGCGAAGGGAAAATTATCAACAATGACATAACACAACCTCAAAAGATAATATAGAACGAATTGGACTTTGGGATGCAAGATGAATAATGCTTGAACTCCTCTGAAAAGAATCTCGACGAACACTTCGAGAAGGAATTAAATCCTTTATGAACCAACATGTAGAGCCTCCATAAAGAACTCTGGTAACCAAAGGATGATCAAACTAAGAAAAGAGAAGTTGAAAAACACAAGGTGAAGACTTGCGATGATATAGATGGAGCTTCGTGGTGATATAATTGAGATCCCTTGGAACTGAGGGAAAGAAAGATAAACAAAAGAAATCAAGAATTTATTCATCATGAACAAACTCCGAAGGAAGGAATTTAACACTTGGATGAAAGAAGAATAAGAATTATGTTATGCATATCCTTCACCAATTTAAATTGATGACAAGCAATGGATTTGGCATATTACTTATTTTTTTTGAAAATAAAGGGTTAAGATAGATATAGCGCAAACTTGGGAAGGTCTTCAACGATCCACCGGTAGGATTTGGAAACAACGAATGAATCTATATGATAACAAAGGAGAGAACTCTTGGACAAACCACCGATAAGAATTGAAAACGAGTAAAGATACTTGGGGAAATTTAGATGCATGAGAACGGAGGGATCATGAACTGATTAGAGCATATTTGAACAATGCACCAGTAAGATTTGGATAACGAGAGCTGAAAGCTGTGAATGAATAATCCCGAAATGATGGCCTTCGGAGAATCAAACTGAAAAGAATCTTTAAATGCTCCGGATGGGTGAAAATAATTCTCACAACCAAAAATAATTCTGAGAGGATGTCATCAAGCTAGAACCATGAATCTTCAAGAGAACAGATAAGATTTAAGAGAAACTCTTCTTCAGTCTTCAAAAGCAGAGAATGACGCTGTGAAACACCACCATGAATTATTGAGGCACTCCGGGATAATGAAAAGAGAAGAGGTTGAGCCAACAATGAAAAGAATTTGAAAGATCTTGGAGAAACACATATGACTGATGATAATTCATTCTTACGTCAAACTTGGAAAAGAATTTGAGAGTAACTCCGGGAAAATTAGAAGAGTCAGGTAAGATCCTGGAAAAAGACCTGTGGGTTAGGGCCCACTCAAAAGATACACCGTTGAAATAATTTTGAAGAGAGATCGCACCGGTTGAATTAAATGGCTTGAATGAGATAACAACCTCTATATAACTTGAACGGATCAAGAATGTAACTGTGAATCTTCTGAGATATCTTCAGCACTCCAGATAACATGAATAGCAAGAGGTGGATGATTAAGAGGTGCACCGGCATGAGAAAGCATTTGAAACACGGAAAAAGGATATGATCAACACCAAAAGCTTGATTTGAATCCACCGGAGAAGATAAAAGCAACGAAGAATGATGAACTAGAAGCTCCGTTAGAATCTTCATGAGAATCACCGGATACGAATATTGATTGAAAAGAATGGAGAGGCTTCACATCCATGAGATGGATACTTGATTAAGATATCTGAGTCGTCAAAGAAAAAGGGGTGGGCGGGCGGGAAAACAAAGGCAACTTGAGGACAAATGAAACAAACAACGTTGGGAAAACTGAGAGGTGATCTAGAGAATACTGAAAAAGATCGGTTCCACTTGAAGAGGAGCACACCGGTTCAGATAAAATTGAGATGGCAAATCAAGAAGGATTAGTATTCACATAGGAGTATGAGAACACCGCTTAGGAAAGGTATGGAATCAACACTTGACTTCGAAGCAACTCGAATACCACAAACCAAAACAAAACAAAGGATTGGCTTGCAAAATAAGCCGGAACAAACATATGATAGAGATTTTGTCCGAAGTTTTCGTGGTGGGGCCCACACGGGCTCGATCGTACATCACCATCATGTACAAGGCTGTGCACAAGACATAGGAAGCGTCCCTGAGTCAGCATAGCCAAGGACTCTTTAAGACACAACGAGACCACTGTAAAACCAACAGTGGATGGGCGGACCACTAGACGTCGAACCCCAATTTCATATCATACATCTGTCGGAAAGATATCCTAGGAGCTACTTGAATTCCCACTTATAAACTCCCCAAACTTTCTGGTTATGCAATCAGGTGTTGGGGATACATGGGTAGCATAATATCTCACCCAAACTAGCAATTCCTACATCCAGCTATATCCATCCTTCAACACATAACCAAGAAATCTTCAGAAATCATTTACCTCAACCTTTGAAAAGCATCCGTTATACGAGTTATGGCAATACTCCTGAGCCCCCGCCCCAGTACTGGGTGGCGTCGAGGTTATCTCACCAACAACTGCATAAAAGAGATTTTCGATGTCGGCGAACATTGTGACGACAACACCTCGGAGCTCAACTCCCTGGGACACTGCCACAACCCCTAAATGTCAGGAGGCACCAAGAACAATGTTCTCGTCACAAAACCATCAGAACGATTCCAAGATACCCGCATGATCTTAAAAAAATTGTGAAATTTGAGAAGAGAAGAGTCAAACCTCTATGTTAGGAGGCCTCACCACAGCGATGAAGGGACTGAGGTGTAAAAAGAATCCTACTCTACGATATATATAATCCTATAAGACTCAAAACATTTTTCTACACTCAACAACGCCAATGGTTCGATCAAGCAGGGGGCTCCTAAGTCGGGGAAGGCTCTGATTACCAACTTGAAACACCCATGATGCGGCTATATCTCCCACGTGTCGGGGCACAACTTAGAGGCTTAACCACATAGTAGGCATGTCGCAAGAGGGGTAATCTGTACACATCCCATGTACTGAATATGAAAGGGATAAAGAGTTGGCTTACAATCGCCACTTCACACAATACATGAATATAGCATTACATCATCCAGAATACAATCAAGGTTCGACTACGGAACCAAATAAAGAAAGACAACCCCTAATGCTAGATCCACGATCACCTTGATTGGGATCCACTACTGATCAACTGGAAAATGAAACAACACAACGAACACGATCTTCATTGAGCTCCCACCTGAGCTCAGTCGCGTCATCTGCACTGGTATCATCGGCACCTGCAACTGTTTGGAAGTAATCTGTGAGTCACGGGGACTCAGCAATCTCACACCCTCGCGATCAAGACTATTTAAGCTTATGGGTAGGAAAAAGGGGTAGTGAGGTGGAGCTGCAGCAAGCACTAGCATTTATGGTGGCTAACTTATGCAAATAAGAGCGAGAAGAGAAGCAAAGCACGGTCGTGAACTAGAAGTGATGAAAAAGTGATCCTGAAACTACTTACGTTCAAGCATTACACAAGAACCGTGTTCACTTCCCGGACTTCGCCGGAAGGGGACCATCACGACTACACACGCGGTTGATGCATTTTAATTAAGTTAAGTGTCAAGTTCTCTACAACCGGACATTAACAAATTCCCATCTGCCCATAACCGCGGACACGGCTTTCGAAAGTTCAAAACCCTGCAGGGGTGTCCCAACTTAGCCCATCACAAGCTCTCATAGTCAATGAAGTATATTCCTTCTCCCAGGAAGACCCGATCAGACTCGGAATCCTGGTTACAAGACATTTCGACAATGGTAAACGAAGACCAGCAAAGCCGCCCGAATGTGCCGACAAATCCCGATAGGAGCTGCACATATCTCGTTCTAAGGGCACACCGGATTGTCCAAACTTCCGGTAGGCCAGCCCAGAGTTGCCCCTGGTGGCCACCGGCGGCTGACAAGTTGGACCAACACTCAGAGGAGCACTGGCCTAGGGGTTTAAAATAAAGATGACCCTTGAGTCTGCAGAACCCAAGGGAAAAAGGCTTAGGTGGCAAATGGTAAAACCAAGGTTGGGCCTTGCTGGAGGAGTTTTATTCAAAACAAACTGTCAAGGGGTTCCCATTGTAACCCAACCACGTAAGGAACGCAAAATCAAGGAACATAACACCGGTATGACGGAAACTAGGGCGGCAAGAGTGGAACAAAACACCAGGCATAAGGCCGAGCCTTCCACCCTTTACCAAGTGTATAGATGCATTAATATAAATAAGAGATAATGTGATATCCCAACAAATATCCATGTTCCAACATGGAACAAACTCCATCATCACCTGCAACTAGCAACGCTATAAGAGGGGCTGAGCAAAGCGGTAACATAGCCAAACAACGGTTTGCTAGGAAAGGTGGGTTAGAGGCTTGACATGGCAATATGGGAGGCATGATATAGCAAGTGGTAGGTATCGCGGCATAGTAAAAGAGCGAGCAACTAGCAAGCAAAGATAGAAGTGATTTCGAGGGTATGGTCATCTTGCCTGCGATCCTCGTAAGCGTACTCAACGGGTTCCTCGATCACGAGCTCGTCTCCCAGCTCTACCCAAGGCAAGAACACAAGCAAAGAAAGCTACAATCAACCACGGTGCAATGCGCAAGCAACATGATGCAAAACATGGCATGATATGCGGGATGTGATATGCAATGCATATGCGAGCTCCGAAAGGAAAAGATTGAACCAGGCCTCAACTTGGCAAACCAAGCGTGCCGCTGGAAAGATGGGTTGATTTTAGTCGAAATCGATATAAAGATCGCTGGAATCGGAGGCACGGTTTGCAAATAGCAAACAAAACAATAATGGCACAATTCTGCGATTAACAACACGATGCCATATAGACTGCAACAAACAACTAAGTTACTGCACTCCAACATAGCAACAAAGCACATGGCAGTGATATCCTAAAGATGCTTGACAAAAGATGAACACTGAGCTATGGCTAAATCACACAAGAGTAGGTTCAAACAAGCATGGCAAAAGTGCAAAAGATAACAGCATCACAGACTTGGAGAAAATACTAACATGTCAGGAATTAACATCAAGAAGCAATGTTTAGAGAAAGATAACAACATGCTACAGGATCAGAAAATAGCAATACAAGGCATGGCATGAATCTACTAAAAGCATATAACAAAAGTAACTTACTGACCATAAGCCAAAAAGGATCAGAAGATATGATGGCACCCATTTTCATGAAGCTAACCATGGCAAGAACAATCTCATAGCATGCATGGATCAACTACAACAACCTTGGCAAAATTGATTAACATGTAAACAATCTGCTAGGAACATTTTATAGCAAAAGTAGAGCAAGATTGAGTCATGCTAGGGCACTCCATAAATGCAAACAGGAGCATGGATGGATAGAGCACAATCATATGCCCAAATCATCCACACTGAACATACTCAAAAGAAGCATTGATCTCTCTATAGCAACATGAATACATGGCATAAAAATAACAGCAGAGCAAGGACTTAGTGAAAATCTAAGTTCCTGAAATCAGCAATATTACGAGAGCTACTTTGCATGCTTGTTCTAGTCACCACATTGATCACAAAAATACATGGCATACACCCCTGTAAAGATGGCATGGCATAGCCCAAAACACATGTTGAGCTCATGACCATATGCAACACACAATAATCATGGCAAAAATGACAAATGCTCATAAACTGATAAGAATCAGGAACTAACATTTTATAGCACCCTTGCAAAAGAAATTTGGGCATCCAGATGGACTCAAACAAGCACGGCGCAATGGAACAAAATGAAGAGGACAACCTGGTGAACATTTTGATATATTGCACGCGCAAAACGGAGCTACGGATGAGGAGTTATGATGCGATGAACAGGGCTCGAAAATATCACAGATCTGGGGACTTAGCCAAAATATCACCTCACAGAAACGGGACGGAGGGATCCGGGGATGCCGTTTGGATGGGTGGCCCGGTGGATCTCATCCACTCGACCAGATCCATACGGGGACGGGTCCGGGTCCGGCGACGGCGGCTCGCCGGAGACCGGCGACGACGGGCGGCGTGGCGTTGGCAAGGCGGCGGAGGGCGGCGACCGGAGCAGCGCCGGCGAGGGGCGGAGGCGGCGCGCGGAAACAGCGAGGGAGGCAGTAGAGGCACGCAGGGACGAGGCGCCGTCGGTCGAGGCGGCGGCCGGGCAGCCAGGGGTGGCGCCGGCGAGCAAACGGCGGTGGCGGACGGCCTCGCGGGCCGGAGGCGGCGAGGGTCACCGGGCACGCGGGCGGCGAGGAATGGGCCGGGCAGCGGCGAGATACGGGCCCGGGCGGGCCCGCGATGGGCTTCCCCGGGCCGCGCGGTGGGAGGCGGCGGTGAGGACAGGTGGCGCGACGGCGTTGGGCGAGGAGGTGGAGGCGGACATGTCCGGTGGCGCGGAGGAGGAAGACGCTAGGGTTCATCCGTGAATTTTCGGGGGACGGTGCAAATATATAGGTAGAGGGAGCTAGGAGAGTCCAAATGAGGTGCGGTTTTCGGCGACGCGATCGTGGTCGAACGGTCGAGAGGATGGAGGGGGTTTGGATGGGTTTTGGGCCACTTTGGAGGGGTGTTGGGCTGCAACACACACGAGGCCTTTACGGTTCCCCGGTTAACCATTGGGGTATCAAACGGACTCCAAATGGCACGAAACTTGACAGACGGTCTACCGGTAGTGAACCAAGGCCGCTTGGCAAATCTCGGTCCATTCCGAGAAAGTTTAACACCCGCTCACGAAAATAGGCAAAAGGGGGCGCCGGAGGATATAGGAGTGTCAGATTGCAAAAAGGACAATGGGGAAAAAGCTCGGATGCATGAGACGAACACGTATGCAAATGAGATGCACATGATGACATGATATGAAATGCATGACACGAAAACAAATGACAAGGCAACAACAACAAATAATTGGAAGACACCTGGCGCAACGGTCTCGGGGCGTTACTTGCCTGCTCATGGATTCAGCAGGCAATTCAAAAGGTTGACATATTTGGGAATCTCCGGATCTATGCTTATTTTCAACTCCCCAAAGCATTTCGTCGCTTGCTACGCCCTTCCTCGTCTATGGGTGCCATCCTTTCTCCTACATTTTCGTGCACATAAGCAGAGCTCCAACCACTTTTCATGCTTAGCAAATGATGTAATGAGGTTACTGAATGTATATGGATCTGGCGCAAGATCTATGTCTGCCTTTTCTTTCAGTTGATCATCTACCTAATGGTTCAGACCCCGGTAGACACCGATGTGAGAACAGAGGCAAGTCAACTATACCAGCATTTCTGAAGATAGGCAACTCGTTTTTCTAAAGATAGGAATTCCAGATAAATAGATCCGCATTCAAGTTTTAGGCTTGTGACCTTTCATCTAGAATGGCTGCTGCTTGGTCTTCAGTGAGCGAAGTCAATTCCTCAACAGAGTTGTTTGCCCGACAAAAGTGAATCTAGATCTTTCTTCCTGATAGTTTATGATCGAGCCAATCTCACAATTTCGATCTTACTACTACCACTATAGCCCTGAGTGACTATGGCTACCTAAACTGAAGAAGTTCCCACAGGACCTGTGAATGTTAACTTCACTCTAAAGGTAAAGCATACTCGCTCCTTCGCTCGTACGAACAACCAGTCATTGCTGGGATCTCTATCCTCCTCGCACTACTAAAAACAGGGTGAAAGAATCTCCCGCGTTTAGTCTCTGGAGGCCGACCATCATAGTCGTCTCTACACCAAGTTGGTCTTAATGTCTACCCGGGCTAGCTTCTTCATTCTTCGATCAGGGGGGGCTTCTTCCCTTATATACGATGACTTAGATAGATAAACTTCTTTGATCCATTCATTGATAAAGTCTTCGGGGATGTTTACCTTTTGAATCGACAGTAGAGTAGGTTTGATCTTACTTTCTCAATCATTCTCTGATCCTAGTCATGTAGTAGATCCGGCTTTATTCGGCTAAAAAGAAGTGTGTGTGGCCCTCGTATCTGCTCGCCCCCTTCTCCATTCATCCATTTAGGTAAGAATGGATCCAGGGAACCTGGCTCGGGAACAGCCCTGAAAAAACACAGTGAGAGAGTCCAATCTCTAAAATATAGCATTTGATCTCCTAAGTAGTAGTAGTAGAAGGCTTACTATCTGACTTTATCCAATAGAGTCAGAACACACAGTAGATCCAGATTTCACACCTTGCTGTGGACTGGGGAGAGAGCAGCTCTTCAAAGCTGGGCATTCTGTGTGATTATGGAGGAACTGTAGTACTCGGCCCAAAATGCAAGTCGGGATAGATACTTAAAGAAAGGGGGAGCGGTGAGCCTTCAAAAAGGATGGGCAAACTTTTTCTATATGTTGCTCATGAGCCGCCAAGTACCAGTCTCGCAACAGTACTGGCGTTAAAGGATCGGTCCTTCACTTGCGGATCGTTCACGAGTCGAACTCGCTCTCTTGCCATGCCTTTGACTCACGAACTAGAGTCAGACTCATTCACTTCGGACTTTTTCCAGGATCATTCATTGTTCACTCTCTTGCTATTACCCGCAGGGAGCGCAGCAACCGACGGTGCATATTATCATACAGAAAGAAGCGAAGCATAGCGATTTGTACTACCGGAAAAGTGTCGCTAACCGCTAGGAAATAGAGTCAGCTTACGGGGTGGGGCGCAAGCAAGCATAGTGAATCACATAGAGTTGCCCCTACCTACCAGCGCCCAGATAGATAGGGCAGGCGAGCACAGGGATGGATGCCTGAGCGGTTGAAAGAGTCGGTCTTGAAAACCGAAGTATTGATAGGAATAACGGGGGTTTGATTCCCTCTCCATCTGTGAGGTCATAGTTCTCTCTTGCCTTATCTATAGATAAGAATGAATCTCCTCGACTCGACTAATATGATGGATGGAATGGGTAGAAGGTTGAGGTTATTGTGTGTTGATTTAGTTAGGAATTTGTCTCCCTTTCGCTATCTTCCGCCCCAGGTGGATGACCTGTGGGAGCGAAGTCGGAGATCTCGATGTAGTCGTGAGTGGTTGATAAACAATGATTGCAATTTGATTTAGGGAGTCCCAACCCTATGAAGCATAACATACAAAGAAAATGATAGAGACTTCTGGGTATAGTGGACGACCTTAATGAATCAAGTATTCAGGTGGCAGAGTTTTTAGCTACATAAGCGCTCAAATTCCTGAATACTTATTGCCCAAGAAATATGATCAACCCCAGGAACATTTATTAGGTTTTGATCTGAGGCTATCCTGGTCTGCAGGACCCAACACAAGTATTCATCCTTTCGAATCTGAAAAAGGTGTTGCTGAAAGCTTACCCTCTTCCACACGGATGCTACAGCCGCTATTACTTTTGCAGGAGGGGAATTACAGATTTGCTAAAGATTTGCCTAATCCAGTAAATACAAATACTTTCCCAATCCGTATAAGAGGAAAGAAGGGTCCGGCAATAAGCAGTAGACGAATAACCCCCAGAAGAAGTTTAATCGCTTTCCAGAGATCGGAGCCATACAAAGATAAGACTCCACGGCGACACGATCGAGAAGATCCAAAAAACTTGTAGAACCCCGGTTTTGGCCTTGTTACTAAGGAGAAATTGACATACTTAGCAAACAGAGATAGAATTATTTCAAAAATAGATCAGGAAAGAGCCATCTCCCAACCAAATAAAATAGGAAAGCATGAGGCTCGAAGACCTTTCTCATTTCGAATTTCATCTTAGTATCGGTAATGCCCCGCCCAAAAGTATTTCATCACAATCACACGCTAGCTTGGTTGGAAAAGGTCGTTTGCACTCACTAACTAATACCTTCTTGTCAGTATTGAATTCTCCATGCTTTTGCCTTGCTTTGTAGTCATTTTCTATGAGTAATTTGTCCGAACTCAGTTGCAAGAAAAAACTCTATCTCACCTATGGCCCACAATCCGAAGCTTTCAAAACATCACTTCTCATATTTGGTATGTGGGATACCACGCTTAAGCTTTCTTATCTTACACTTTCCACTAACGTTAGGACTTAGGCGAGCTGCTGAATACGAGAAACTTCTTTCTCGGCTGTGCGTGGTCTTCCCTCGGGGATGGGAGAATATAGAAGGTGGGTGGGTGGATCTTTATTCTCCATCAGGATAGGGTTGATTTGATTGGCATTCACGCCTTTAAGAAAGAGCCAGTCAATGCAATTCTCTTTTAGGCGAAGAGAGTATGACCAACTGGAGTGGTTTCCGCCTATATGGCAACTAATGTCATCTCCAAGATGGACAAATCTTCTTATCTTTGGATCTATTCCATGCCAGAATCCGATCTGCTATTGATGTTGGTATTTCACTTTCTAGAGTAGGATTAGCGGCTCAAATGTGCTTCCATTCAACAAGTAGCTGGCAAATCCAAATAGGAACTAGCTCAATTCGAGAGTAACAAGCCTATTATTCGCCTCTGCTCTTGATAAAACTAGCCAGAATCCATTGTTTTTAAGATGGGAATTTCTTAAACAATCCCAATCAAACCTTCTCCCAGTGGAAGAACAAATAGCTACTATAGCTACCGGAACGATAGGATATCTTGATTCCTTCAAATTGGACATGTCAAGCTATATCTGGACTGGATGAGTTACGTAAACACCTCAAAGATACTAATTCCAAGAAATTTGATCTTCTAGCCAGGTGGATAAGGATGGAATCTGGTATCCAAGAGGAGGATGTTGGACATTCTTTATCCCGGAGGGCCGGGGGGAGGAGAAATAGCATCACTCTGACTTTGCCAGGCCTAGAGCTCTCAGGTTTAGTGATTCATACCTGTCCTGTCTTTTGTTTCCAGGGTTTCGATTTCCGGTCTAGAGCTAGTCTACTTATTTATTTTAGATGGAAACAGAATTTTGCATATTATACCGAATTTGTCAAACCAGGTTTCCCTAGAGTTGAGGAATTCTATCCATTCCAGGAAAAGCACTGGTTTGAGAAACTACACTACAGAAAAGTACTAAGGAATAGGAACCTGCTAGATATACTTCTTATTCTTGTCCAAAGATGCCAGGCCTAGACAGAAACCCAACTACTGAAATAGAATGAACCTCCCTAATAAACCGGGGTTCTTCTTTTCGGGTTGTTGGTATCCATATATGGATCCATCTTGTCTCCTCAGCTCGATAAGCTAGCAAATTCAGTTCATTGGATTGGTTTGTCCGGTCAGTCAGTCAGGAAAGCACGTCAAGTCTGTTAATAGCTCTGGTCCGATTTCTAACTTGGTGAATTGGTATGGTCTAGAGGACCGGCAATAACAATAGTGGACACGTCAGTTTTTCAAGTCCGTCTGGTTGCTAGATCAGCTCGATATAGAATCTTGTCTGGTTTCTAAAGTCGGTAAATCCCAATCAGTAGAGTGCCCGTTAAGTTCCTCAAGTAAGGATCTTTGATTCCTCCAATTCGGTAGGTAATCATAAAAGTCTCGGCTCGGAATGCAAAGATGCTGCTAATCTGTTTAAGGGATATAGATCGCATTTAGCTGATATGCGTCTCTTCTTCAACCCCGAATGTGTACCTGACGCCAGGGAATAACGTAGTTCTAAAGTAGTGACTCGTGTCTTGGAGGCCGTCCATCCAAATGTTCCTCTTTGCCATTTCCCGTGTCTACTCCTATAACCGAATCGATGGCCTATAGCGTCGTGCCATACTGAAATTCTTAATCATTTCTTTGTTCATAACTAGGACATGTATTGATGCTAGAGGAAGACTCCTGGCACTTATCACTCCATAGATGAAGCAAGACAAGAGTTAGTCCGCTAAGGGACAAGTATGACTAAAAAATGATGGCAGATTTTTATGGAAACGATTATATTTGAGTATATTGTATCATTGGGTTTGTCATTGTCGATAGCTATTCTTGTCACCGTTAGGGCTAGCCGGATGATCGACCACATAAATGCTATTAATGTTGAAACACAAGTAACTAATATATCCAAAGATGTTCTTAAAGAACAAATCATTTATCAATTGGAAATACTCTATAAAGTCTATAGAGATACTACTGAGGGTGTGCACTTACCAGCAGGAGTCAATCTCCAAGAAGTAAGCACACATCTATTTTTTGTAGACGGGAGAGTGAACCTTCTAAGAAGTATCTATTGTGATCTTATTGCAAAGGGAACTAGATGTGAATACTTTGGCCAAGTTATACAATTTCTTCTGGGATAGCTTGTTGTGGGGCTTTTCAAAGGGTCGTTCTGAGAGTGGTCTCTTTTCTACAAGGTTGCATATATTGTCTGAGAAGGGAGGGATCTTGGCCAGATCTAAAAGTGCCGAGTTGGGTTTGGGACAAGATTAGGAAATGGTGCATCTTATATAGTGGGTGGCAACTTGATTGCTGCTGGGATTGCTTGATAGGAAACTTTGATTGATATGAGCAAATGTGAATGAATTGAAATAGTCAATTGTGGTGATATGATCCCGGTATCTACACTCGATCTACTTCTACTACCGAGACTGCTACTACTGTAAAAGCGTCATGAACATGTCAATTCACTTAATAAAGTGCTCTTTCCATTGAAGTATGGATGAAATCACGAAAAAGAGATGGAACCGCCGATTCTGCATCAAAAACAGGGGTTCTAGAGCCAATTTCTCGAATCATAAGTAGATCCAATCCATGGAAGTTCATAAGTGAGGTTCTCTGGTCGAATGCAAAAAAGCCAGAGCGTATCTATTGTTTCGAGGAAGAAACAAACATCCTGGTCTCGATAGATCTTGATACTATGCATGTGTCAGACACATCACGAGCCGGAACAAACGTGAGCTTTCAAATCACGGGCCGGAACAAACGAGTGCTTTCAACAATAAGCAATACCCGAGCTTCCTTCTCGGCCGTGCATGTATGAAAGTCACTTCTCATATTTGGGAAAGTGTACATACTAAATAATTAAATTGAGTTTGTTGTTTTTTTTCTAAACGGAGGCAAAAGATTTGCCTCATCCAGTAAATAAGAGTAGAATAGAGTTTCACAGTTTGCAGGTGACCCTACAAATCAACCGCATGTCAATTATTCTCAATACGCCCTAGTTTCTTAGCACACGCTGTAACCGTTAGTATGTACGATGGCACACTGACTTAGGCCGAATGCAAGTGCCCAAAATATTTAAAATTGGAGGATGGTGCAGCCCACCTTTCTGATATTTTGACCGTGTGTGGTTCAGTTGTTGCTTCGGAGGGTCGTGTACCACACATGAATGATAGTAAGTGCGACCCAAAGGCATGCAGAGTTAATTCCGAGTTGACTCCTTCGAGCGTTAAATTTTCCTCACATGTTAGCTTTGCCCTAGTATTTTTATTCACTACTAGTATGTTAAATAAAGAGTTCCGTTTCGCGCACAATTTAAAATGATTTTTATGGAGAGAAAAATAAAACCACTCCAACTATATACGCTGCATCCTATGTGCTTGTTTTCTAGGGTTTGCTCTCTTCACACTCTCTCTCCACTATATATATACACGCTGGAGCCTCAGTGCTTGTAGTTTCTCTCTACACACTCTCTCACCCTATCAGATCTAAACAACTGTAACAGGACTGCGTTGGCCTCTCTCTCTCTCCCCTCACTGCTGGTCAAAGAGCCGGGGAAGGCAAGGAGGTTTAACGCTGTCGCCTTCGGCAAGGGAGGGAATCCATTGCCGGCGCCGATGTTCTCTTTCACCCATCGGAGGGGCGGGAGAGCCTCTGACCCCTTCTTCCTCGCTGTCGTACATCGTGTGAGTAGATGTTGTACATAGTGTGGGCAGATTGGCCTTCGGCCGCCCAACGAGCCACACCCCAAGAACCTTAAGGTATAGTTTTCTTAATCCACATGCATTGCTCTAGCTGCATGTGGAATTATTTTTCTTCTGCACTCGAATCTAGGTGTTGGATCAAACAAGAATGTAGTGCGGAAAGTTTTATAGCATGAATCTAGGACGTGGTTCAAAGAGGAAAGGAAGGGGAAAATTAGTACAGACTGGCTATCCAACACCTATGTTGGTCGAAAAGGGAAAACAATGAAAAACGCAGTACACACATCTGTAAGGAACTGATATTTCTGTGGGTGGGGGACAAGGGTGTATAGTTTGAGCAGGACTAGATTTGCTGCCCTCACATAGGGAAAGGTGTCTACAGATAGCAAAAATGGGACCAATACAAATATTTTCCTTGGTTGTTTGTTGCAACAGACTGTGCATCACCCCTTTATACATTGGTAGATGCACATGGTGCTTGTTCGTCAATTGTCCCATAGAACTCTTTAGCTATTGTTAATCTAATAATGTCGCTGGAAAATGAAAGCAACGCCATAGTTAAAAGCAAATTACATGTTTAATGAATTTTATTGTTAATATAATCACTCTATTAATATGAAACAATGCCCCTATTTGAGAAATGCTACTGTCTTGCTTTCTTTCCCATTCAAATAAGTTAGATGCTTATTTTTGTGGGCTTCTATGTCATCCGCCGGTATTGACCAGTAGTTGTTTCCTTTGCACCTCTGTGTAAATAGGGTTATCTACTTCACCTTTTTGCTATTGTGACCTTTTGTTTCACTGCACAAAACACTTTTTTAAGAGTGTTTTGTGCAGTTCAACCAAAATTTCACGCGGATAACGTTGCTTGATTGCTTGATCTCAGTGGAACTGCACAAGAGGAGATCTAACTTCCTATCTGTGTTGGCAAATTCATTTCAGATCTTCTTCTTGTGAGTTGTTTGAATTCCGCGTCATGAGAGGTCAGTACTAGCCTTCTTTCGCATGATTGTGAAGTGTGCTTTCATATGTTGTGCTACATATACAGTAATGTTCCTTAATTTTAGTGAACTACAGAAATGGAGACCAGACTTCCAATGTGTATGTGCATCGTAATTTCCCATTGAGGTAAGATAATGATAGTTCACAATTGTTGGCCTGTATTTTGCTACTGTCATCAGAAAATTAATGTCGTTGTTTAGTGCTATACTTGTGCTCCCTAATTTGCATGCCAAATCTTACATTGAAGGCGAAGCTTGCCTATTATATTCAACCAAGTGATGAGGGGGAAGAACAAGCGGAAGAAAAAGAAAAATCAATTCCCGATGATATAATGAAGCACTGGAACCATGATGACACAAGTAATGATATAGTTTTGCATCTTAATTTATTGCTATGGCTGGAACGAGCAATTGTTTTGCCACTGATTTGATCTCACTCTTAATGTAATATGTAATTATCTCTACTTGTGCAAACAGGGGTCTTCTTTGAAGATAACATACATTTTAATGGAACTACACAGGAAGATGTTGGAAACATTAAACTATTCAAGGAGTATATAGTAAGCATGCAAAACACAGTAGATAATAATAGATGGTTCCCGAGAAGTGCTTCATCTGTATGCTGTACACAATACGCCTCCTAAGAAAGGTTGGTACCAGCCCACGGATTTCATCCATATGATTGAGCTTTGGCATCTCTACTAGTCTTGGCGCTACTGTCATGAGAAAGTGGTATTGTCCTGGAGAAGTGCTTCATCTGTGTTGTTTTAAATATTTCCTTTCCTTTTTTCGAGGAAATAGGGATGCTAGAATTTAGTTGTTCTCTTGTATTTGCACAACATGATCATCCTCTTCATATCAGAAGGAAGCAGTTGAAGGATGGTTACATTACTACCCACAAGAACAAAATAACTTCAGCTCAGAAGGACTCACGGATCTCCATCTTTGTTGCTGTGATGGCCAATACAATGTTGTTTTAGGATTCTTTCCGATGAGTTCCATTTATTTAAATGTGTGCTATACATGAATCATGTAGGTTGCCTGTTTAAACTGTCAATTCATAGTATGGTTTTCTTTATACTAATCACTTTTTTGTATTTATGAAAACAGGGATGCTCAGCTTGATTTCAATGAGAACTGCAGAAAATTTTATGATGGTTCATGCCCTCCCTTATACTTCATCGTGCACAATACATTGAATGTTCTTGAATCATTCATTTCCACCTCCAGCCACGAAATTATCTACAAGAAAGGAGGTGTGAATATGTTCAAGGCATTGCAACATATAAAGGCGAAACATACAAGCTACGCGCGAAGTTGGTTGATTTTAGTGGAACTACACAAAAAGAACAACTGGTTTATTTAGCACGAGGTGACATGTCAGTGTCCGAACTGATGGCAAACCACGCCCATTCTACAGTCGCAGGCATTTGATATTTTGGCAAGGGAAAACCTTGTCAAAGTTTGCTTATTGATGTACTCAAAGACACACATATGATATTTTTGAATGGTACAACCTTGTCAAATTTTGCTCATTGATGTTAGCAAGAAGACATGCGGTTGATCTTTAAGAATGGGACACCCTTTGCTATAAGCAGCATCTCGATCAATTTTTCTTTATTCTTTAGTTGTGAAGTAAATATTGGTTCTGACATGTGCATCACTGAGATGCATAATCATCGATTGTTTTGAATGTTCTCTATGAATTGCCAGACCTATGAGTTTGATTGCAATGTACAAGCACGCCAAAAAGGTGCTCAAACTTTTTGTACGTGTGAAACTGCTACAAACGAGGTAATCACCTTGCGTCCTGGGAATAATGCTAGTACATATTGTTTTGCATGTTCATCCAATGCAAGTGATACAAGAATTTGAACTAATCCAACTAAATTCATTCATACATGGACAGATTTCATATAAACATGCTGGATTTCATTACATTTCATACATTCTTCAACTACAAATGGATGCGCTCGAGGTATAATTAATTAACCTAATCTATGATCTCTGGCACCCATTTCTCGTGTCCGGCTGAGATGAACAAAAGCTTATTCTCTAGAACACCTCTCCGACTCGACATCGCCGCCAAGAAGCTAATCGGCCGTCAATGCTCAATCCGCCAAGCTTGGCTTCAACCGGAGGGTAGCAGTGGCGACCTACCGTGTTCTACTCTTCCTTGTTTTTTGCGAGGCACGGCCTCGTTGACAGCGGGGCGGGGCCTCGATAGAGACGGTGATGTCCTCTGTCTCATTGCCAGCGGGGTGATGCCTGGGCAGAACAGGGGAAATCCTCCCTCTCATTGCCGGTAGGGAGGGGCCCTGGCAGAGCCGGTGGTGGCCTCTACCTCGTTGTTGTTGGGGCGGGCCTCCACGGAGCAGGGCCTCCCCGAAGCCGACGGAGTCCTCCGCCTCGGCGCAAGCGGGACGGGGCCTGGATGGAGCCGGCGATGTGCTCTGCCTCTGGTGTGGTGGGGTCTCGGCGGAGCAGGGCCTCGCCAAAGCCAACAAAGTCCTCTGATACGTCTTCGTCGTATCTACTTTTCCAAACACTTTTGCCCTTGGTTTTAGACTCTAATTTGTATGATTTGAATGGAACTAACCCAGACTGACGTTGTTTTCAGCAGAATTGCCATGATGTTGTTTCATGTGCAGAAAACAAATATTCTCGGAATGACCTAAAACTCCACGGGAGGTCTTAGAAAAAATAATAAAAAATCCTCGCCAAATATGAAGACCAGGGGGCCCACACCCTTCTCACGAGGGTGGGGGCGCCCCCCCTAGGGTGTGCCCCCTACATCGTGGGCCCCCTGGAGACCCTCTAACTCCAACTCCAACTGTATATATTTGCTTTCGGAGAGAAAAAAATCAGGGAGAAGAAATCATCGCGTTTTACGATACGGAGCCGCCGCCAAGCCCTAAAACCTCTCGGGAGGGCTGATCTGGAGTCCGTTCGGGGCTCCGGAGAGGGGGATTCATCGCCGTCGTCATCATCAACCATCCTCCATCACCAATTTCATGATGCTCACCGCCGTGTGTGAGAAATTCCATCGTACGCTTGCTGGACAGTGATGGGTTGGATGAGATTTATCATGTAATCGTGTTAGTTTTGTTAGGGTTTGATCCCTGGTATCCACTATGTTCTGAGATTGATGTTGCTATGACTTTGCTATGCTTAATGCTTGTCACTAGGGCCCGAGTATGATTTCATATCTGAACCTATTATGTTTTCATGAATATATGAGAGTTCTAGATCCTATCTTGCAAGTCTATAGTCACCTACTATGTGTTATGATTCGGCAACCCCGAAGTGAAAATAATCGGGACCACTCCCAGTGATGACCGTGGTTTGAGGAGTTCATGTATTCACTATGTGCTAATGCTTTGCTCCAGTTCTCTATTAAAAGGAGGCCTTAATATCCCTAAGTTTCCAATAGGACCCCGCTGCCACGGGAGGATAGGACAAAAGACGTCATGCAAGTTCTTTTCCGTAAGCACGTATGACTATATATGGAATACATGCCTACATTACATTGACGAATTGGAGCTAGTTCTGTGTCACCCTATGTTATGACTGTTACATGATGAATCGCATCCGGCATAATTATCCATCATTGATCCGATGCCTACGAGTTTTCCATATACTGGTTTATGCTTATTTACTTTTCCGCTGCTACTGTTACAATCACTACAAAATACCAAAAACATTACTTTTGCTGTCTTTACTTTTGTCGCCGTTACCACTACTATCATATTACTTTGCTACTAAACACTTTGCTGCAGATACTATGTTTCCTGGTGTGGTTGAATTGACAACTCAGCTGCTAATACTTGAGAATATTCTTTGGCTCCCCTTGTGTCGAATCAATAAATTTGGGTTGAATACTCTACCCTCGAAAGCTGTTGCGATCCCCTATACTTGTGGGTTATCAAGACTAATTTCTGGCACCGTTGCCGGGGAGCATAGATCTATTCTTTGAGTCACTTGGGATTTATATCTGTTTATCGTTACGAAGAACTTGAGAGATCCAAAAAACCAAGATCTATCCCTCAACTATGAGGGGAGGTAAGGAACTGCCATCTAGCTCTGCACTTGATTCACCTTCTGTTATGAGTAAGTTTGCGACACCTACACCTTCTTATGATATTCGTTCTGATATGTCACATGTTATTGATGATGCCACTTCTGCTATGCATAATACTTATGATGAAACTGCTTCTATGTCTGATACTACTGTGCCTCTTAGTGAATTTCTTGATGAACAAATTGCTAGGGCTAGAGAAAAAGAAATTATTGAATCTGAATACGATGATGATAGTGATGATGAAAACATGCCTGTTATTCCTAAAGGTTATCTTTTTGATAAGGATCTTCTGCCGCTATTTTCGCTTGCAAGGATAGATATGAGCTTAAGAGGTTATTAATTAAATTGAACAAAGAATCACTTTGAGATAAAATGAGACCCGACCCTGCTTTTTCTACTTCACCTATATGTGTTCCTGATAAAGATTATGAATTCTCTGTTGATCCTGATATAATTACTTTGGTTGAATATGATCCGTTTTATGGCTATGAATCTGAAACTGTTGTGGCACATCTTACTAAGTTAAATGATATAGCTGCCCTGTTCACTAATAATGAGAGATCACATTACCTCTATTTACTCAAAATATTTCCGTTCTCATTAAAGGGTGATGCTAAGATATGGTTTAATTCTCTTGATCCTGGTTGTGTGCGTAGTCCCCAGGATATGATTTATTACTTCTCTGCTAAATATTTCCCTGCTCATAAGAAACAAGCTGCTTTGAGGGAAATATACAACTTTGTGCAAATTAAAGAAGAGAGTCTCCCACAAGCTTGGGGGAGGCTTCTCAAGTTACTTAATGCTTTTCCTGATCATCCTCTTAAGAAACCCGAAATACTTGATATCTTTTATAATGGACTAACCGATGCTTCCAGAGATTACCGGGATAGTTGTGCTGGTTCTCTTTTCAGGGAAAGAACACCGAAAATGAAGCTGAAATTCTATTGAATAATATGTTGACAAATGAAAATAATTGGGCACCTCCTGAGCCACCTCCTGAGCCAGCTCCTGCTCCAATTACTGAGCCTATTCCTAAACCAACTCCGAAGAAGAGAGGTGTTCTATTTCTCAGTCCCGAAGATATGCAAGAGGCAACAAAATCTATGAAAGAAAAAGGTATTAAAACTGAAGACGTTAAGAATTTACCTCCTATTGAAGAAATACATGGTCTTAATATACCGCCTGTTGAAGAAACTTATGATCTCAATTATTTATTCATTGAAGAACCTCCTGATCCCGATATCCTGACACAGGTAGTAAAGGTAAATTCTCTCTATAGATATGATAAAGCTGAAATTCCTCCTACTAAAATTGCTAGTCAGTGCTTGGATGAGTTTGATAACTTTATGTATAAGCAAGACGACTTCAATGCTTATTTTGGTAGAGAATTAAAAGAAAATGCTTATATGATTAGACGCTTGGGTAATTACATGGCTGATATTAAAGGTGAACTTAAACTTGTTAGCAAACATGCTTCTATGGTTACCACGCAAGTAGAACAAGTACTTAAATCTTAAAAAGAAGTGCTTGATGAAATTAATAGTAAGAAAAATGATTATGCTGTCGGAGTGGCTACTAGAACTGGTAGAATGACTCAGGAACCTTTGTATCCTAAAGGCCACCATAAGCGAATCGAGCAAGATTCTCAGAGAAATAATATTAATGTTCCTAGTTCTTCTGAAAGGAAGAAAAAGAAAAATGATAGAACTGTGCAAACTGCTAGTGAACCTATTGCTGAACCACCTGATAATCGAAATGATATATCTATGTCTGATGCTGAAACACAATCTGGTAATGAACATGAACTTAGTAAAAATATTAATGATTATGGTCATGATGATGCTCAACCTAGTAATGACAATGATGTAGAAACTGAACCTGATGTTGATCTTGATAACCCACAATCAAAGAATCAACGTTATGATAAAATAGACTTTGTTGCTAGGAAACATGGTAAAGAAAGGGAACCTTGGGTTCAGAAACCCATGCCTTTTCCTCCAAAGCCATCCAAGAAAAAGGATGATGAGGATTTTGAGCGCTTTGCTGAAATGATTAGGCCTATCTTTTTGCGTATGCGATTAACTGATGTGCTCAAAAGAAATCCTTATGCTAAATATATGAAGGATATCATTACTAATAGAATAAAGATACCGGAAGCTAAGATTTCCACCATGCTTGCTAATTATACTTTTAAGGGTGGAATACCAAAGAAACTTGGAGATCCCGGAGTACCTACTATACCTTGCTCCATTAAAAGAAATTATATTAAAACTGCTTTATGTGATCTTGGAGCCGGTGTTAGTGTTATGCCTCTCTCTTTATATCGTAGACTTGACTTGAATAAGCTGACACCTACTGAAATATCTTTGCAAATGGCTGATAAATCAACTGCTATACCTGTCGGTATTTTTGAGGATGTGCCTGTTGTGGTTGCAAACGTTACTATTTTAACGGACTTTGTTATTCTTGATATATCCCGAGGATGATAGTATGTCTATTATTCATGGAAGTCCTTTTCTTAATACTGCAGGGGCTGTTATTGATTGCAACAAAGGCAATGTCACTTTTCATGTTAATGGTAATGAGCATACGGTACACTTTCCGAGGAAACAACCTCAAGTTCATAGTATCAACTCGATTGGAAAAATTACATCGATTATATTTGGAGGTTTTGAATTTCCTCTTCCTACTATCAAAAAGAAATATGATATACTTATTATAGGGGATGTGCATATCCCCGTTGAGGTAACTTAGTGTTATTCGAAATTTCTCCGGTTCCATGATTATCGGAACGAGTTTGTTAATAAGACTTGATAAACCTTGTTAGTGGATTCTTTTTGATGAGCATGAGATGGATGAAACTAGAAACACAAACTTCTGTACCCTCTCTATATTTTCTGTTAATTAATAGAAATAAAGTAAAAATAGTATTTTTCTATCTATTATCTGATTATCCGTGCTATATAAAAATAACCGGAAAATAAAAGTCCTCAGAATGACATGGCAATTTAACATGATTTTTTTCGGGAATATTTGAGGATTTACTGTGCAAAAATCACCACGGGAGGAGCTGCCACCTGGCCACGAGGGTGGTGGGCGCACCCCCCCTATAGGGCGCGCCCCCTGCCTCATGGGCCCAATGTGGCCCTCCTCCACTTATTCCAGCACCCATCTTCTTCCTCTATCTCACACAAACCCGAAAAACCAACTCAAGCACGAGTTCCAGCCACTTTTGCTGTGATTTTCAATCTCCTTGCTCAAAGCACCTCTCGCAAAACTGCTTGGGGAGATTGTTCCTTGGTATGTGACTCCTCCATTGGTCCAATTAGTTTTTGTTCTAGTGCTTTATTCATTGCAAATTTGTGCTGCATAGATGACCATGTTCTTGAGCTTGCATGTCCAATTTATATGGTCAAAAGTAGTTTTGATGCATGATATAGGCCCTAGGCACTTGTAGGAGTAGTTGCTATCAATATTATTGAGTTTGATTCACTTTTATTTTGGAGTTACAAAAAATTTCAGAATTTTTCAGAAAATGATGAGGAGATTATTGAGGGGCTAATCGAGCCAAAGCTTGAAGGAAAAGGCACCGAAGCCTAAGTATAATTTGCCGCGCACCGCAGAGATTCGGCGTGTGAACGGCCTTCTGATGATTTCTTGAGAGCAGCCCGTATCTATGAAGATTTTCATGAATTGGCTCGCAAAGCAGGCCTCACCGCTTTCCTCCACAACCAATGCGATCAGTATCTCTTACTCACAAATACCTTTGTGCAAACTTTTATTTCCATCCTAGGAACTCACCACCTACGGTGGAATTTCATTTATATGATGAGCCTAAGGAGATGTCACTTTTTGATTTCTGTTGTATTTGTTTAGTCCCTTTTGAGGGCAAGACAGAAGAACCACATCATGATGATATGGAGGGATTTATTAATAATATCACTATAGGAGAAACCAGGAAGGTTTCCGATGCACGAATCACTAACATACATTTTCCTGTTTTACGTTACTTTGCATTATTTGCTAGTCGTTGTTTAATTGGACGCGGAAACTCTGGAAACCTTAGTATCTCTGATTTAATTATTTTACTCCAAGGTTTATACAGTGATAACACTTTTAGTATGGGCGGTATTATTGCTAGACGGTTAAATATGAATCGTACTAAGGGCCCCATCTTTGGAGGCATTTATGCTACACGCCTAGCTGCACATTTTAACATACCTATTAGGCATGCTAAGAAGGAATAAAAGGTGCTACCCCATGTTTATCTAGATCATAAAAGTATGGTGGCACATGATTTTATTGTTAAGAATAGGGAAGGGGAGGTTAGATATCAATTGTTCTTTAATAAGCATCATCCTGAGACTATTACCTTGCCCGCTCCTTCTTTGTTTGATTTGACTGCAAGCACGTACCTTGTTCCGTTGGCAGCTATTCACGCCTACTGGAACCCTGCACCAGCCGAGGAGCCAGAACCGGAACCACAATTTGATCCTTCACGATAGTCTAACTATCAGTGGGATCCGGAGATGATTGCCAGCTAGTGGCAATCGGAGCCTTCTTCTACCTCATCACAGTACGACCCCAACAACTATTATTATGGATATCCGCCAGGCCAGCCGTGGCCATAGACCAACTTAGGCCAAAAGCCTAAGCTTGGGGGAGTACATATTTCTCACCGACATTACATTTATGTTCACACACACTCATTGCTAGATGTCGGTGCTCATACTTTTTCATTGTATTATCCATGTTAGTTTATTTTCTTTTTTCCTGCTTTCTTCTTGTGTGTTTGTTAAACCTTAAGCAAAACCAAAAAAATTAGTAGTAGTTTATTTTTCTGCTGCAGTAGTAATAATTAAAAAGAAAACCCAAAAATATTTCCCGTTATTCTTTTGCTTGTTGGGAGCTTTCCCGTGTAAATAGTTTTATTTCTTTTCTTTTCTTTGGGGGTCAGTAGGAGAAGACCATAATTAAATTGTTGAAGAGGCTCTTATATGCATTATTGTTTAATTAACCAAAGAGCCCATATTGCGTTGTCTTCTCCTGTTTATTGAATGCTCGCAGACTCCAACTTAGTCCAATTATTATTATTCACACCGTTCGGTCGTGCAAGTGAAAGGCAATTATGATGATATATGATGGACTGACTGAGATGAGAAAAGCTGGTATGAACTCGACCTTTTTTGTTTTTGTAAATATGATAAGTCCCACGTTCTTGATTCAGCTTATTATGAATAAACATGTTTGCAATGACAACTAGAGATCGTAGTTGCTTGTGCCATGCTTGATTAGCTATGAGTTATAATGATTTACCTTGTGTGCCAACATGCTATTAAGATGGTTATGATGTGGTATGATGGGGTGGTATCCTCCTTTGAATGATTTAAGTGACTTGACTTGGCACATGTTCACGCATGTAGTTGAAACAAATCAACATAGCCTTCACGATATTTATGTTCATGGTGGATTATATCCTGCTCATGCTTGCATCCAATGTTTATTAATTTTAATGCATGTACATGGTTGTTGTCGCCCTCTAGTTGGTCGCTTCCCAGTCTTTTGCTAGCCTTCACCTGTACTAAGCGGGAATACTGCTTGTGCATACAATCCCTTAAACCCCAAAGTTATTCTAGATGAGTCCACCATACCTTCCTATATGCGGTATCTACCTGCCGTTCCAAGTAAATTTGTATGTGCCAAACTCTAAACCTTCAAATAAACATTCTGTTTTGTATGCTCGAATAACTCATGTATCAACAAAGGCTGTCCTTATCTTCCGTGTTAGGTGGGTTATTCTCAAGAGGAGTGGACTCCGCTCCTCACTCACGAGAAAATGGCTGGTCACCGGGATGCCCAGTCCCATGCTTTATGCAAACTAAATCAAAATTAATAGCAAACAAAACTCCCGCTGGGACCTGATGTGTGTTGGAGGCACTCGTTGTTTCGAGCAAGCCGTGGATTGATGTTTGTTGGTGGAGGGGGAGTATAAACTTTACCATTCTATTTGGGAACCTCCTATAATGTGTTTAGCATGGAAGGTATCGCCATCTCTTAGTTGTTACGTTGACAATGAAAGTATACCGCTCAAAATACAATTTACCTCTATTGCAAAACCGAGCTCTAGCACCTCTACAAATCCCTGATTCCCTCTGCGAAGGGCCTATCCATTCACTTTTTTGTTGAGTCATCACCCTCTTATTAAAAAGAACTAGCTGGAGAGCACAGCTATCATTTGCATTCATCACTATTAATTTACGTTGGGTGTGACTATGATTGGATCTCTTTTACCATGAATTACAATGTCTAGTCAGTCCTTGATCTTTAAAGGTGCTCTGCATCTATGTTTTGCAGTCTCAGAAAGGGCTAGCGAGATACCATCTTGTTATATCATATTATGATTGTTTTGAGAAAGTTTTGCCATCCGAGATTTATTATTATGACTTGTTAGTTGATTATGCTATTGATATGAGTAATTATGAGACCTGAGAATTATTGCAAATGTGGTTAGTTATGATTTATGCTGAAAACTTGAATGCTGGCTTGACATAGTTACAACAACAAGAGCAAACAGAGTTTGTAAAAGTTTTTCTTTCTTTCTTTCAGTTTGTCAACAGAATTGCTTGAGGACAAGCAAGGGTTTATGCTTGGGGGAGTTGATACGTCTCCATCGTATCTACTTTTCCAAACACTTTTGCCCTTGTTTTAGACTCTAATTTGTATGATTTGAATGGGACTAACCCGGACTGACGCTGTTTTCAGCAGAATTGCCATGATGTTGTTTTATGTGCAGAAAACAAATATTCTCGGAATGACCTGAAACTCCACGGGAGGTCTTAGAAAAAATAAAAAAATCCTCGCCAAATATGAAGACCAGGGGGCCCACACCCTTCTCACGAGGGTGGGCCCCCCTAGGGCGTGCCCCCTACCTTGTGGGCTCCCTGGAGACCCTCCGACGTGAAGTCCAACTCTATATATTTGCTTTCGGAGAGAAAAAAATCAGGGAGAAGAAATCATCGTGTTTTACAATACGGATCCGCTGCAAGCCCTAAAACCTCTCGGGAGGGCTGATCTAGAGTCCGTTAGGGGCTCCGGAGAGGGGGATTCGTCGTCGTCATCATCATCAACCATCCTCCATCACCAATTTCATGATGCTCACCGCCGTGCGTGAGTAATTCCATCATAGGCTTGCTGGACGGTGATGGGTTGGATGAGATTTATCATGTAATCGAGTTAGTTTTCTTAGGGTTTGATCCCTAGTATCCACTATGTTCTGAGATTGATGTTGCTATGACTTTGCTATGCTTAATGCTTGTCACTAGGGCCCGAGTTCCATGATTTTAGATCTGAACCTATTATGTTTTCATGAATATATGAGAGTTCTAGATCCTATCTTGCAAGTCTATAGTCACCTACTATGTGTTATGATCCGGCAACCCCGAAGTGACAATAATCGGGACCACTCCCGGTGATGACCGTGGTTTCAGCAGTTCATGTATTCACTATGTGCTAATGCTTTGTTCCGGTTCTCTATTAAAAGGAGGCCTTAATATCCCTAAGTTTCAAATAGGACCCCGCTGCCACGGGAGGGTAGGACAAAAGATGTCATGCAAGTTCTTTTCCATAAGCACGTATGACTATATACGGAATACATGCCTACATTACATTGACGAATTGGAGCTAGTTCTGTGTGACCCTATGTTATGACTGTTACATGATGAACCGCATCTGGCATAATTATCCATCACTAATCCGGTGCCTACGAGTTTTCCATATACTGGTTTGCGCTTATTTACTTTTCCGCTGCTACTGTTACAATCCCTACAAAATACCAAAAACATTACTTTTCCTGTCTTTACTTTTGTTGCCGTTACCACTACTATCATATTACTTTGCTACTAAACACTTTGCTGCAGATACTTAGTTTCCAGGTGTGGTTGAATTGACAACTCAGCTGCTAATACTTGAGAATATTCTTTGGCTCCCCTTGTGTCGAATCAATAAATTTGGGTTGAATACTCTACCCTCGAAATCTGTTGCGATCCCCTATACTTGTGGGTTATCATCCTCTGCCTTGGTGCTGGCGGGGCGGGGCCTCGGTGGAGCTAGCATTGTCCTCCGCCTCGTAGTCGGTCTCGCCAAACAGCGCCTCGCCCGCTTCATCACCCTCTTTGTAGGCGTCCGCAACCTGCACCATCCGCATGTGGTACTGCCAGCGCGCGAGGTGGCTCTCCCGATCGGAGCGGTATGACTTGAGCAGCACTTCCTGCTCCGCAGTGATCTGCTCCTCTGCCTATAGGTGCTCCTGGAGGATATGGTGGTTGTAGGCGGTGTCGGCCTGTGCCTCCCGGCACGCTTCTGCATCACCATGTCCGTGTATTGGGCACATGCCTCGCCGATGTTCATGGTGCAATGGACCGGCAAGGATGGCGCGGAGGAGGGGTTTGGCGTCGGATCATCGACTACCACATTCTCGATTGGGACGTCATCGTCCTCTAGCTGCCTGCTGGCCAACCAGTCGGCAGCAATGGCTGCCATCTCCTTCTGGCCTATCGTACGCCTGTCTCGAAGAGAGCTGGAGCACGAGGAAGCAATGTTGGGAGCGGTGTAGACAGGAGAAAGGGAAAGGAGGCGGATGACTGTGGCTATGGCCGGGACAACAGTTTATATAGAAATGGTGGGTGGTAGAGGGACAGACTAGTGGTGCCGGAGTAGCCTCCTCGGCAACCGTGTATCATTAATGTGGGCGGCGGACGGACAGACGGACGACACTTGTGTCGTTTGAAAGTGGAGCAATCGCCTACACTGGGAAGCGGCGCGGGCTTCGCTGACCATTTTGTGCGGAAAGCGCGCATAGGCAAGGGAGGGGGTCTGGGTGTGACTGGGCGGTCATACCATTCTTGGCAGTGGTCCGGTCCAGCAGCCGGACATGCTGGCTCGCCAGTGAGCTCGCTGAGCTCAGGGACGACAATTAGATGATGGCCATGGCTTCCGAACAGGAGCCGGCGCCACCGCCCAAACCAGTTCATGCCGTGTTCACCATAGAGCAAGTGCGGCCGCACTTCGACACCCTAATGGAGGAAGAGGTACCAGCACAGGAGGACCTTGCTGCAACCTCCGTCTCCTCAATGAGCAGCGGCTCGCGGAAGGACGAATCGCTGGCGAACAAGCGAATGACAATGCCACCGCGGACATGTGACCCTATGATCCTGGCTTCCTGAATGAGCAGTAGGTGCTGTATCAGACCATTCGTAGGTCCTGCGAGGCCCTCTCTGTCCCTTCGAGTTGTTGCGCTCGTTGTGGCATTGCCGTCTCGCGTTGTCAACATGGTCAACGAACATGAGGGATCAGGAGATGACTTTAATTGGAGAGGATGATAGTGGGTCCCACCAGGGCCATAGTCGCATGTACGCAAGTTCCTCCTTATTATATACAACTATAATTCTTTTTTGCTTCCTCCTGTTTTCCTCACATCATGGTCCCACACTATTGTCAACCTATATAGTTAATAAACAAGAGAATTGCACAAGGAGCGGCCGACAGCTGGGACATGGCAGCTCGAGTAGTATTTGTGTTTTTGAGGTGTGAGCAGAGTTTTTATTGAGCGATGTTTTTGTTGTTGTTCGGAGGAGGATGGTATCAACTGGGTGGGTTGTGGCCCGTCTGGCCCCGGCTATTATTTTATGTCGAGCAAATATCTAGCCCAGATGTTAATTTTTCAATGTGAAAATGGCTAGCACAACTATACTTTTTTTGCGGAATACCCAAACCCAGGTCAACTTGTTATTCTCTGCCCTGCATTATACATGCCACGAAAATGGGTTGTAATTAAAAAAATTGGCTGTAAATATAAAAAACGGACCGAACAGGTACATTTTCTAATTTCATTACTTGTTGCGCGCGAAATATTTCATTGGATTTTTACCTAATACAAATATATTTTGAAATAAAATTTAATCTGACTCGAAATTTCGGGTTAATTTTTTTCTGGATCCCATCAAAATGTGGGAAATTTTGTTGGATTTTTTTAGTGGTTGGCTGAAATTATGAACCATTGCCCTGGCTAGAAAATGGGCTATAATTTTAACAAACAGTAATTGGGATGAGTAAATTCCATTAGAATTAAAAAATGGGTTGTACATCATAATAAATCACAAATGGGCTATATGTTCTCTGCCATAGATATGATGGTCACTTGTGGGCCTAGTAAGTTGACGCGTACGCAAGGCTTTGTCAACTTATAGTCAACACAGGATTCTAGTAGCAGTGGCCGTTGTAACGACTGTGGTGCTTCTTTAATCTCAGGTATTCATGCTTCAGCCGCCCAAACCACCGCCGGTGGTACCGCCTGCTACCGCCTCCCGTGGCTGGTTGTGCTGCCGCACAAGACACACCGGCCCACCCTACTCCCATCGTCGTCTAGGACATTCCTCTACTCACCAACACCTCATGTTATTCTCCTACGACGACAGCCTCACACTGCAGCCGAACTAGTGAACCCTCGTACTCCTCTCCGTGGGCATCCACTACTGTCTCTTTGCCGGCTTCGGGTCGTTCCCTTCCCAGGCCTCGCCATCCTCTACCACGTTGGTTCTCTCAGCGCGGCATGGTCAACTTTGTCAACAAATGACAGCCATCGAATGAGGCATGAACGTGGAGTGGCTGACAATAGGTACCCGCATGGCCCATGGCCACACGCGAGCAAATCATTCCTTATTATGCTAAAACAAATGATTACTCCCTCTGACTGGTTTGAGCAACCAACTACATCTTCGCACGCAGGGAAGTGTTTCCTTTATTACGTGGAAAAAAGTCACCTCTCCCTGAAAGCTGAGACACATTAGCTTTATTATAATCCATTTCGCCGAAATATAGATTGTACCAAAGATGCTAAATTGTTTTCTTTTTATTCTAACTTGAAAAAGACGAAATTAAAAACCCAGAAAACATCTTCGCACGCAAGGAAGTGCCACGTTATTACGAGGAAAAAATGATTCCCCCTGCTAGCAGAGACCCACCAAATTTGGAGGTTGACTTGTGGGCCAACTAAGTTGACTCGTACGGGCTTTGTTAACTTAGTCAAAACGATTCTAGCTGCACTTACCGTTGGATGTTAAATCAACATCTGTGCTGCGTCTTCAACCTCTGGTCTTCTTGCTCGAGCCGCCCAAACCAGGCCTGCCGTACCTCCTGCTCCAGCCTCCCATGGTCCGCTGTGCTGCTGCGCATGCCTCACTGACCGGCCCTACTATGACTGGCCAGGCCTTCACTCTACTCTCACACACCCCCTGTTATTCTCTAGCGACAACGGCCTTACGTTGTAGCCGAACCAGTGAACCCTTGTACTTCTCTCCGCATGGGCATCCACCCGCTTCATCTTCTCTGGCTCCTCGTCGTTCCCTTCCTAGGCCTCGTTGTCGTCCACCGCATTGAGGCTCTCGGCGCCTTGTGGTCAATGAGGTCAACAAACGATAGCCATTGGAAGTGGACTTTAGGCTGACAGCTGGACCCACCAGCTACATCTTCGAACTCAAGGAAGTGCCTCCTTATTACTCGCAAAATAAAAATGATTCCTTCCCAAGCAGCTGGGACCCACCAGCTATATCTTCGCACGTAAGGAAGTGCATCCTTATCCTCTCTGACAGCTGGGATCCACCCAGTCGATGCAGATGTAGCATTGTCGGGAACGCGTACCTATGTACTGGTCGATCGGTCTCTCTGCAATGATGAACCTGATAATCCCCAAGTGCAATGAATCATCATAGCAATTTCCAAAGGTGGACATGATAAGTATGGAGTGTCGAACCCACAAGGAGCTAAAGGTAACACCAATATTCTCTCAAGTCCTATCTGCCACTGATACAACTCTACGTACACCAAACATTTGGTTCCATCTAGAAACGAGAAATAAAGCTAAGTTGAGGGTATGAAGAGGATAACTTTGCATGATATCAGAGAACTAAAATATGAAAATAGGTGGTGTAAATATAAAGTTAGAATATATTACTATATATTATAAATAACGAGTGTGGAATAATGATGGATCGGTGTGTGAAATTATCCTAGGCAATTGTTAACAAGATTTGTGGTCGTTATTGCAATGTTATATGAGGGAGAGGCATAAGCTAATGTACTTTCTCTCCTCAGATCATATCACTACAAGAAAAAGACACGTTCGTGATATTTTGGGCCGAACGAATTTTTTTTCTGTCATACTTATCACACTTCTATGACGATAATTGTGACAAGACCCGGTATCATCATAGATGTGGTGGGGTCCTACTTCTATGACAAAAAATCATGACAAAAAATAGCCTTTTCATCCTGGGCGGGCCGGAGACATAGCTTCATGACATTATTTGGGTCGTCCATGACGGAAAAAACCATGGTGGAAGCGAGGGCGAGGATAATATCGGGGAGTTCCTGATTACGGTCGGTGGTCGTGGGCCGAGCGATGCGCGTTTCTCTCATACGTATACGCGTGTGTGTGAGGCGTTGGGATCTGACTGAACCTGAGCGATTGCACTGTAGGCTATGTGAGGGAGTCCTGGATTAGGGCGTCTCCGGACAGCCAGACTATATCCTCTGGCCGGACTGTTGGACTATGAAGATACAAGATTGAAGACTTCGTCCCATGTCCAGATGGGACTCTACTTGGCATGGAAGACAAGCTAGGCAATACGAATATGTATATCTCCTCCTTTGTAACTGACCTTGTGTAACCCTAGCCCTCTCCGGTGTCTATATAAACCGGGGGGTTTTAGTCCATAGGGCAACATACAATCATACCATAGGCTAGCTTCTAGGGTTTAGCCTCTCTGATCTCGTGGTAGATCAACTCTGGTAACACTCATATCATCAAGAACAATCAAGCAGGACGTAGGGTATTACCTCCATCAAGAGGGCCCGAACATGGGTAAGCATCGTGTCCCCTGCCTCCTGTTACCATCCACCTTAGACGCACAGTTCGGGACCCCTACCCGAGATCCGCCGGTTTTGACACCGACATTGGTGCTTTCATTGAGAGTTCCACTATGTCGTCACCATAAGGCTAGATGGCTCCTTCGATCATCGCTAGCGATGCGGTCCAGGGTGCGGCTTTCCTTCCCGGATAGATCTTCATATTCGACGGCTTTGCACTGCGGGCCAATTCACTTGGCCATCTGGAGCAGATTGAGAGCTACGCCCCTGGCCATCAGGTTAGATTTGGAAACTTGAACTACACGGCCGGTGTCTGAAGAGACTTGATCTTCGACGGATTTGGACCCATGTCAGACGCGCCATACAGTCGCGACGAGCATGATGTAACTCTGCCGTCGGACAATGTTCAGGAGATCGCATCCACAACTACTTCGTCCATCAATCCAAAGAAAGTCGTGCCATCCAAGAGCGGAGGGATGGACCCTGCCATGGAGGCTGCACAATCAGTGGAGATAGAGTCGGATACTGACTTCACACCTTACGAGAGCTGTGTCGCCGAACCACTGGATTCATCTCCGGCCACGGACTCCAAGCCACTCATATTCGTGCCCATCGATTCCGACTGGGCACCAATCATGGAGTTCACCTCCGCAGATATCATTCAGCACTCACCTTTTGGAGATGTGCTAAACTCATTAAGGTTTCTCTTCCTGTCAGGAGAACCTTGGCCGAACTATGTCTAGCTAGAATGGGATGTGGATGACAAAGAAATTCGCTGCCCACCCACCACCCACTTAGTAGCCACTGTCGACGACTTAACCGACATGCTCGACTTCGGCTCTGAAGACTTCGACGGTATCGACGACAAAGCCGAAGACGAACAGGATCCACCGCCCTCGGGGCACCGGACCGCCACCTCATCATATGATATATACATGGTGGATACCCTCAAAGAAGCCAATGGCGACGAGATAGCGGAGGATGACCCCTCCAAGAAGCAACCCAAGCGCCAACGTCAGCGGCGCCGCTCTAAGTCCCGCCACAGCAAGAGCACTGATACCGGCACAGGAGATAATAACACTCCGAATATCGCCGAAGACAACAACAATCCCCTCCAGCACGGTGTAGAGCTAGAGGACGAACAAGCTAGCCCTCCAGAGGAGGCAGCAGATGGAGAACCGGAGGAGGACAATTACATGCCTCTCTCCGAAGATGAGACGAGGCTCGGCGACGACAAGTTTATCGTACCTGAGGACCCCGTCGAGCAAGAGCGCTTCAAGCACCAGCTTATCGCCACGACAAATAGCCTAAAGAAGAAACAGCAACAGCTTCAAGCTGATCAAGACCTGCTAGCGGACAGATGGACCGAAGTCCTTGCGGCCAAGGAGCATGAACTCGATCGCCCGTCCAAGAGTTACCCAAAACGCAGGTTGCTACCTCACCTTGAGGAGGAAGCATTGAAACCTCATTCACAAGTGTACGATGCGGCTGACCGGCCACTACGCGGCCAAGCCAGAGAGGCGTTTTAGCCTAAAATTCAGTCCGCACCCCGTCGCCACTCAGTTAAAAATACTAATGCCCAGGGCAACACAAAGGACCTGCGAGACATCTTAGACAGTAAGGCAAAAATCGCAAGGTCAATATACGGGACAGGGGCACGCGCACCCACATGGGACGATGATCGTCGCGTCGGATACACCAAGAGTAAATCCGGCCAGGCCGAATACTGCAGACAAGACTCATACGAACTACGTCGGGATATAGCCCTGCACAGAGGTGCTGCACACCCCCTATGCTTCACTGATGAAGTTATGAATCATGAATTCCCGTAGGGTTTCAAACCCGTAAATATCGAATCATACGATGGCACAACAGATCGTACTGTATGGATTGAGGATTTCCTCATTCACATCCACATGGCTCGCGGTGATGATATACATGCCATCAAGTACCTCCCACTAAAACTCAAAGGACCAGCTCGACATTGGCTTAATAGCTTGCCAGCAGATTCCGTTGGCAGTTGGGAGAATTTGGAATATGCATTTCTTGACAACTTCCAGGGCACTTATGTGCGTCCACCGGATGCTGATGACTTGAGCCACATAACCCAATAGCCAGGGGAATCGGCCAGACAATTCTGAACACGGTTCCTGACTAAGAAAAATCAAATTGTAGACTGTCCGGATGCAGAGGCCCTAGCGGCATTCGAGCATAACATCCGCGAGGAGTGGCTCGCCCGCCACCTCGGCCAAGAAAAGCCGAAATATATGGCCGCCCTCACAACACTCATGCCCCTCTTTTGCGCGGGCAAGGACAGCTGGCTGGCTCGCAGCAACAACACATCAAGAAATCTGGATACCTCGGATACCAAAGATGTCAACGGTAGGCAGCGTCGTAACAGACCAAAGTGCCGCAATAACGGCGACAACACCAAAGATACGACAGTCAATGCCAGATTCAGAGGCTCTAGATCCGGTCAGCGGAAAAAGCCATTCAAAAGAAATACTCCGGCTCCGTCCAGTCTGGATTGCATATTGGATCACTCGTGTATAATCCACGGCACCCCCGACAAGCCAGCCAATCACACCAACAGAGAATGTTGGGTGTTCAAGCAGGCCGACAAGTTAAATGCCGAGAATAAGGACAAGGGGCTGCATAGCGACAACGAGGAAGAGCCCCGACCGCTGAACACAGGAGGACAGAAGGGGTTTCCCCATCAAGTGAAGACGGTGAACATGATATACGCAACCCACATTCCCAATAGGGAGCGGAAGCGTGCACTAAGGGACGTCTATGCAATGGAGCCTGTCGCTCCAAAATTCAACCCATGGTCTGCTTGTTCGATCACCTTCGATCGCAGGGACCACACCACTAGCATCCATCATGGCGGATCCACCGCACTGGTCCTAGACCCCATCAATGACGGATTTCACCTCACTCGAGTCCTTATGGACGGCGGTAGCATCCTGAACCTGCTTTCTCAGGATAAAGTGCGGAAAATGGGTATCGATCCCTCGAGGATAAAACCCAGCAAAACCACCTTCAAAGGCGTCGTCCCAGGTGTAGATGCCCATTGTACAGGCTCAATGACACTGGAAGTGGTTGTCGGATCACCGGATAACTTCTGAAGCAAAGAGTTAATCTTCGACATCATCCCGTTTCGCAGTGGCTATCATGCACTGCTTGGACGGACATCATTTGCAAAACTCAATGGAGTGCCGTTATACATACCTCAAGCTCAAGATGCCAGGACCTCACGGGGTCATAACTGTAAATGGAAACACAGAACGCTCGCTTCGTACGGAACAACACACTACGGCCTTTGCAGCAGAGGCACAAGGCAGCCTGTTCGGGTAGACCACTCATTCGGTGCTACATCCCCCGGACACCTTCAAGCGAGTCCGGAACAATCTGAAACAGGATCGCCTAGCGCAATCAGCGCTCGCCGAGCAATCCGGCCCCCATCCCAGTCCAAGTGTAGCGATGAAATTCGTGCCGCACGTACATAACTACGCATTGAAAATACCATGGACATAGGCAGGCACACAATCAGCACACGCCCGCATTGTGGCTTAACCACACCAGTGGTTGTATGCCTTTGACATTCCTTTTCTCTTTCAGGGCCTAACTCTTCAGAAGCCCTTTTCGGCAGTCCGATTGCCGGACACATTCCGGAAGCAACAACCAAGGCGGCAAGAAGCTAAGATGAACACGGGAACCGCCATGTGGTCTCTAGTAATACTTGATATACCCACTTTTCACTATTTATGTGTAGCTTGCCTTGGGATAGGACATTTCGAATTGTCCTACTTTATGCTTATTGCACTACTTGTACCAGTACGCTTCGACGTATTATTCAAATAACAATGCATATTATTAATCTATCATTGCATTGTCTAAGTTTTTCTCTTTCTCTTATATGTCCATTTACGACATTCCACACCTGCATGCTCGGGTACGGTCAGTACGCCAGGGGCTCTCGTTTACCCGGTAATACGGTGCAAGAATTTCGAACACTTTCAACAGTGCGGCACCCCGAACTTATAGCATTATATGCATCAGCTTCGAATCATGTCTTGGGTCAAATGTTGGGTTGCCTGAGTCCCATGCTTTGGTACCTTACATTCCGCTATATCGGCTAAGGTAGCGGTGGGAGAACTACTACGATTGTGTCCCGGTTCTTCCGGACGAGCACCTCAGTAGAGAAAGCCAAAAACCGACTGTCATGATAAGGCGAGAGACTGGTCGCTGTTCGAGAGGTCTCAAGTCCTTAAAGACTTTTTCCGCTTCGGGCGAGGAGTCGGCCTTGTCCGGCTTTGGCGTGTATATTGCCCCAAATTCGGCCCTCCGAATACCAAGGGCATCGCCAAAAATTTAAAATCATAGACTTCTATGGCTAAGTGGGAGTGATAAAGCATTATAGTCCGATTGCCTAGTTCGTTGCGCTGAACACCTCCCTTGAAGGACCCAAAATTGGGGTAAAGAGTGTTCAGATTTACCCCGAACACCCCAGTACTAGTTACATGGGGGTAGAAGCCGACGACTGGCCAACTCTTAGATTTTATAAATGGCCGCACAGAAGGTAATATTTTAAATTAAGAAAGCGTCGCATGGCGCAAAAGAACTCGTTTCATATTACAGAATCACATGGGCATGTTCATTCAAAAATTACATCCTTGGCACACTCATCCGCCACTAACCGTGAACCCTTCAGGACGCTCTCATAGTAATTCTCGGGGCAGCGATGCTCCTTGCCCTCCGGCGGGCCCTTCTTCACAAGCTTCACGGCGTCCAGCTTCGCCCGGTGCACCTTCGCCCGGGCAAAAGCCCTGCGCGCACCTTCGATGCAGACGGACCGCTTGATGACTTCAAGCCGTGGGCAGGCTTCCACCAGCCTCCTCACTAGACCGAAGTAGCTGGCGGACAGGGGCTCGCCAGGCCACATCCGGACTATAAGGCCCCTCATGGCCTGTTCGGCCGCCTTGTGAAGTTCGACCAACTGCTTCAGCTGGTCGCTCAAGGACACGGGGTGTTTGGTCCCAGTGTACTAAGACCAGAACAACTTCTCCGTTGAGCTCCCCTCCTCAGCCCAGTAAAACTCCGCGGCATCCAGCACACTGCAGGGAAGATCTGCAAACGCTCCTGGAGAGCTCCGAACTTGGGTAAGAAAAAGGAAAGTCTCCTTCACATGCTTGCTTTGCATATTGAATGCCTTACCCACTGCTATCTTCTTCGCCGCATCAATCTCCTGGAGGGAATTGTGGGCTTCGGCCTCGGCGCTCCGGATGCTTTCAAGCACCTGCGCGAGCTCGGACTCACGCGTCTTGGAGTCAAGCTCCAAGGACTCGTGCTTTTTGGCGAGAGCCTCGAGCTCTTGCTGCACCTCGCCCACTCGGGCTTCTTGTTTGTCCCGTTCAATGCATTCTTTGGCCTCTTTGTCTTCAGCCTCGGACAACGCCTTCCTCGGGGTCTTCACCTCGGTCGTGGCCCCTGACAAACTCATGATGATCCTATTACTTTACACCGAACTTCTTTTTAACTATGCAAACTGGGGTACATCTTACCTTTGCTCTCTTCGAGCTTCCCCTTTGTGAGGCCGAGCTCGTCCTCGGACCGCTTCAAGGCCTGCTTCAGTGCAGAGACCTCCGCAGTACGTGCGGCAGCGGCCAGCAGGGAAGCCTGCACATAGACATAGACATACTCTAACTAGACTACTGAGTTATCATTTGATACTCTATTCGGCTTTTCTTTGCGAATGCCGAACAAAGCATCAGGGGCTACTATCTATGCGGTAATATTTTCATATTTTGAATGCTTACCTCAAAGCCTGTTAGGAGGCTGGCGCAAGCTTCGGTCAGTCTGTGTTTGGCGGACTGAACCTTCTTGACCACCGCACTCATGATAGTGCGGTGCTCTTCATCGATGGAAGCGATGTCAAGCGCTTCCAGCAAGTTGTCCGGTGCCTTTGGTTGGACACAGGTCACCGGCACGGATGGTTGGCCCCCCTTAATGGGGGACCGCTTGCCGGAGTCCGGAACCATCAAAGGTTCCGGCGCAGTGTCCAGCTGGGGCCCGAACTCGAAGCCCATAGGAGCCTCACTCCCTTGGTACCCAAGGTCTGGGTGGTCGCCGTGAGGCACCCCCAGGATCACCTCCCCTTGGCTCGGTGCCTTTTGAGACAACACCTCGGCGTTGTCCGTAGGGCGAGGGGTGGAAGCCGTCGGAGGAGAACCGCTGTTCATATCTGACGAGCCCAAAGAACCGCCCGACGAGGGTACGTCGAGATGAGCTCGGGCCAGACTGCATAATCATGCTCGGCATGAGCAAAGGCAGTACAATAAAACATACCATGAAGTACTATGGTGTCCGGACACTTACGACTTCACCAGGGGCTTGTCCCTGGGTAGCCACTCGTCGCCGCTGTCGGCGGCCGTCATGGCACAGTCCGGAGGGAGAGTCTTTCCCTTCTTAGATCCTTCGGCCTCCCTGGATGGGTCGACCTTCCTTTTCGTGTCTTCCTCGGCTGGGGGGAGAGCTTTTCTCCTCCTCCTCGTTTCCGTGGGAGGAGTGCGCGTCGGACTCATTGGACGATGAGTATGATAGAACCTTGCGCCGTAGACCCTTTCGGGTCCCAGCGGCCTTCCTTTCCGGCACCTCGTAAGGTGCCGGAGTCAGCATCTTTGTTAGAAGAGCGTTTGCAGGACCTTTGGGCAGGGGGGCTAGGGGGGCTGGGAGTCAAGCTGCTCCGCTGTCTTTATCCAGTCCTGTTAATGACATGAAAACTTAGATCCAACACATAACTAAACCGGGGAAAATAAATACCCTGAGAGATATAAAAGCCTACCGAATGGGTGCGGCGCTTTGTGCTGAGTCCGTGGTCCTCGGTGAGGGAGGGAGGCATCTCGGCGCCCTTGAACAGCACCCTTCAGATGTCCTCATGCGTCGTGTCGTAGAGCTCTCGCAGCGTCTGGTGCTGGACTGAGTTGAACTCCCACAAAACAAATGCCCGTCGTTGGCACGGAAGGATCCAGCAGAAGAGCATAACCTGGACCATGTTGACGACCTTGATTTTATTGTTCGTCATGTTCTGGATACAGGTCTGTAGTCCGGTCAGCTCTACCGAAGAACCCCAGGACAGGCCCTTCTTTTTCCAGGAGGTGAGCCTCATGGGGATTCCGGATCGAAATTTGGGGGCCGACACCCAGTTGGGGTCGCGTGGCTCGGTGATGTAGAACCACCCCGATTTCCACCCCTTTATGGTATCCACGTAGGTACCCTCAAGCCAAGTGACATTAGGCATCTTGCCCATCATGGCACCTCCGCAATCTGCTTGCTAGCCACCCACCACCTTCAGTTTGACATTGAAGGTTTTCAGCCATAGGCCGAAGTGGGGCTTGATGCGGAGGAAGGCCTCACACACGACGATAAACGCTGAGATGTTGAGGATGAAGTTGGGGGCCAGATCATGAAAATCCAGCCTGTAGTAGAACATGAGCCCACGGACAAACGGGTGGAGAGGAAATCCCAATCCGCGGACGAAATGGGTATGAAAAACTACCCTCTCATGGGGTTAAGGCGTTGGGATGATCTGCCTCGCATTTGGCAGCCGGTGCGCGATATTCGTAGCTAGGTATCCGGCTTCCCATAACCTTTTGATGTTCTCCTCCGTGACGGAGGAGACCATCCAGTTGCCTCCTGCTCCGGACATGATTGGAGTGGTTCGAGAAGAAGAACCTGAGCTTGGGCGCTAGATCTCGGGTGTGCAGGAATGGGTAACCGAGAAGGTAGAAGGCGTGGGTGAAAAAAGTAAATCTTTGTCCCTTTATAAGGGCGGAGGAGGCGATGAGTCTCCCCACTTGCCTGGCAAAACCGCTTATTCCCCAGGCGCCGTAATTGATGGCGCGGTTGGGTTACCCATGTCCGTATTGATGAGAATCCCGTGAAAAAGGGAACACAATCTCCGCTTTGACGAGACGTGTCAAGAAAACCGCCTCGCGTTATGTGCGGAGCTGGTTAAGAAAAGCAGTTCGAATAATAACCAGGCCATGAAGTGATGTCATACTGTCAAAACGTGTCAGCAGGTTAGATTTGTAGAAATATTATTCTCTCTTTGGTGGTATGTGGAAATTATTTTCCAGGGTCGGACACTATCCTTGCATTCAAACTCTTCCATGGTGTATTCGGAGGAGGAACCCGCCTTGCAATGCCGAAGGCAACACTGCGCGCCGAATTCATCGTCATTGAAGCCTGGTTCAGGGGCTACTGAGGGAGTCCTGGATTAGGGGGTCTCTGGACAGCCAAAATATATCCTTTGGCTGGACTGTTGGACTATGAAGAGACAAGATTGAAGACTTCGTCCCGTGTCCAGATGGGACTCTACTTGACATGGAAGGCAAGCTAGGCAATATGGATATGTATATCTCCTCCTTTGTAACCGACCTTGTGTAACCCTAGCCCCCTCCGGTGTCTATATAAACCGGGGGGTTTTAGTCCATAGGACAACATACAATCATACCATAGGCTAGCTTCTAGGGTTTAGCCTCTCTGTTCTCGTGGTAGATCAACTCTTGTAACACTCATATCATCAAGAACAATGAAGCAGGGCGTAGGGTATTACCTCCATCAAGAGGGCCCGAACCTAGGTAAACATCGTGTCCCCAGCCTCCTGTTACCATCCGCCTTAGACGCACAGTTTGGGACCCCCTACCCGAGATCCGCCGGTTTTGACACTGACACTATGTGTTACTGAACCCGAGCGATCGATCGATCCCTTGTTGTTAACTAAACCCGAGTGTGATTCCTTCGCTACTGCTGCTAACTGAAGCCGATCAATGCTGCCTCTGGATGAACAGTGAGCGTTGTTGAGGGGGTTTGGATGAACATTTCCCAGTGGGGGGATGGAAGAACAGGACCCAGTGGTAGTAGAGGCCGTTACCGCTGGATGAACAGTACCCCGATCGATCAAGCTGGTGGATGAATAGGACCCCGTGGAGGGCTGGTTGAACAATAGCCAGTGGAGGGCTCGTTGAACAGTAGCTGGTGGAGGGCTGGATGAACAGTAGCCCATGGAGGGGTGGTCGAAAAGGACCCCCGTGGAGTGGGCTAGTTGAACAGTAGCCGGTGGAGGAGCGCGCAGTGGAGGCTGGATGAACAGGAGCCCGTGGATGAACAGTGCAGGTTGAGGCTCGAGGAGGTCGACGGTGGATGAACAGGAGCCCTTGGACGCAGTCGACGGTGGATGAACAGTAGCTCGTGGAGGCGGTCAACGTTGGAGATGAACATTAGCCCATTGAGTCCCGTTTTGCGGTACGCCACACCCCTCCCGATGAACAGGACCCCCGTTTTGACCGTAGCGCTCCAACACAAGTCTGTTTCCTTCGTTTGGCAATACGTCACACCCCTCCCGATCAACAGGACCCTGTTTCGATTGTAGGAGGTACATTTCCTCCGTTTTGTGGTATGCTAGACCCCTCCCGATGAACAGGATCCCGTTTCCACCGTGGCCGGTCAAAAACAAGGTCGTTTCCTCTGTTCCGCAGTACGCCACGCCTCGTTGCCATCGCCTATTCTGTCCAAGCTGATTGGCTCCTGATGAACAACACGCATTCCATTGCCTCCCGATGAACACAACGCATTTTGTTGCCTCCCCATGAACATGACGACGACGCAGTTTCGCTGTTTCGACCCAGCCACAGCCATGCACAAGAGCCCAGGCCGTACGTATGCGCGAGTAGGCATTCGAGACCCCGCCCGTATGTATGCACGTGGCTGTATTTTCTTTCTTGAAACATGGCCGTTGTACATACGTGTATGTGCTACGTGCGCGCCGCTACTACGACAATTGCCCTTCCTTACATGACCACGGTTCATCGCTGCAGCCTGCAGACAGACCAACCGTATGTACGTACACGTTCGCGACCAGAATGACAACACTACGTACACTTCGATTAGGTGGGTCCCAACTGTCAAGCACTTCCTTGCATGCGGAGATGTAGTTGGTGGGTCCCAGCAGTCAGGGGGGCGAATCATTTTTTTGCCCGTAATATGGATACACTTCCTTGCGTGCGAAGATGTAGCTGGTGGGTCCAAGCAGTCAGGAGGAGAAAACATTATTTTTCCGGGTAAAAAGGATGTAGTTGCATGCATGCGTCCATGGGCGTGGTGCATCCCCACTATCAGCCTCTCACGTACAGTCATCTTCCGATGACTCTTTGTTGTTGACCACGTTGACCACGCCGTGCCGAGCGCACCAAGGCCGGTGGATGACAGCGAGGTCCTAGACTGGAACGACCCGGAGATGGGGAAGACGCGGAAGTGGAGTCGCAGATGGAGAGGAGTGGGGAACTTGACTGGTTCGGGTGCGCGGGAGCACTGTCGCCCACGGGAGACACGAGCAAGAACAAAGGTTGAAGAAGTAGCACGGCTGTTGGATTAACATCCAACGGTCTAGTTGCTAGAATCATTTGTTGATTAAATTGACAAAGCCCTGCGTACACGTCTGCTTAGTAGACCCACAAGTCAGCCACCAAATCTGTCGGGTCCCAGCTCTCATCGGGAGGTATGGTTTTTTTGCATAACAAGGAGGCACTTCCTTCCGTGCGAAGATACAACCGGTGGGTCCCAGCTATCAGGGGGAGGAAATAGCTTAATAAGGAGCAACTTTCCTTGTGTGCGACCATGGACCTCGTGGGTCCTCCGATGACTCTCGTTTGTTGACCACGCCGTGTCGAGCATAGCGAGGAGATGGATGACGGCGAGGCCCCAGACTGGAATGACCCGGAGATGGGGAAGACGCAGCAGTGGAGTCGTAGATGGAGAGTAGTGGGAAACTTGACTAGTTCGGGTGCGGGGTGGGCCTACACTCGGCAGAGAATAACAGGACATGCAGAGTGGAGGGATGGCCTGGCCGTCGGCAGGGTAGCGTTTCATTGAGGCACACAAAACAACACCGCTTGACACCGGAGGCTGGAGTAGGCGGTCCCGGCAGCGCTGGGGGAAGAAGACAAGAGATTGAAGAATAATGCCGACCTTTGGATGTAAATCCAATGCCTTGTTAGGCTTCGACCTACTAGCCCACATGTCAGCCAGTCCATTTGTTTTTTAGTCCATTTGGTGGGCTGGCTGAAACAATGATGTAGCATCTATGTAGCCTGTTTATATATATGTTAGAATTTAAAGCCCATTTGCATTTTTATCGAAATCTGTGGACTTGCTGGGCTGGGTGAAAATATCATGTGGGGCTGGACGAAGAAATGTTATAAAAACATAAACTCATGATTGCACGTCTATATACTGCATTGGTCAGTAAAATCTTTGCAAGCTCATGTACGCAATCACTAGGAGTTCACTTGCCAAGTTATATATGAACAATTATTATTATTATTTTGTAAGAACTTTCAACTTACGAAATAAAATATCATTTTAATTTGATGAGCTAATAGGATGTGGGGTATTATTATTTTTTAGGCTAGACGTGGCATAGTTGAGTTGGTTCTAGGGAAAAGTATTGGAAGAAAACTCAGTGTACATAAAAAATAAAGTGGGAAAAAATTCAGATATAGGATTAATGAAAACGAAAAATAAAGAAAGTGGGAAGGTCTATAAAATGGTTGGACGAATGACAAGTTTAACGGAACCTTATGTTGTTTCTATTATATATATATGTAATAAAATAAGATATAAATATAGGTTCAGTTTTGCATTCCTACAGAAAAATAGAACTGAGTTGTGTGTCGTCTTGAAAAAACAAACATAACTTGGGCTGATGATGTTATAGACAAGCTAGGTTGGGAGGCCCAGAGGCCGCTTGATACCTGTTGGATCCAAAAAATGTTGAAACATGTCGTGGGCTGCCCACCTTAAACAACAAAACCTAGGCCATGGACCTGGTGGGCCCGGGACTGTCAGCCTCTCGACGAACAGTTGTCTCCTGATTCCTCTTGTTTTACTGACCATGTTGGGAATGACAGACGGCGGCGGCGCGGCGAGAGAACCAAGGCGGAGGATGATGTCGAGACCTCGAACCGAACGAACCAGAGCGGGGGAAGACGCATGCGGAGGGGAGTATGAGGGTTGACTTGTTCGGATGCAGGGTGGACCGGTGGAGCTGCCGCTGCTGGACTTTGTGTGGGAGTAGAAGGATGGCCAGCCGCTATATAGGAAGAGGACAAAAGATTAAACAAAATAAAGAACTACAAAAGGATAGGTGGTTGGTCCCATATGTCTGTGTATGGGACCTATTGGGTCCACCTGAGAAGGGGAATATGTTGGCAGGTAGGAGCTTCAAAGCACGACAGCCGAGTGAACTAGTTTTTTCAAACAGACAAGTGAACTAGTTACATACATACGCAAATAGCCAGTAAAAAAAGCAAATAGGTTAATGCATTCTTAAAAGAAATATTTATGACAAAATAGATAATTATGACACATAGGCTAATGCATGAAACACTTAGATGATAAAGGTGCTTATAAACAGATAAAGTACAACATCTAGACCTTCCTAGCACGCTTGATCATGACGCTGCGGTTGTCCGTGTACTCGTCGGTTACGGGAAGCAGACACGCCCTCATGTCCAAGATCCGCTTGTACCTGTCGTAGCATGCTTATGCGTCCTTGGCCGCATAGGTTATGTAGGCTAGATTCAGAGGTACCTCCCACGTGTTCAGGGCTTTGTATCTGTCAGGACCCCGACTCAATGCCACATAGATCTAGCATGTAACACTTCATATCACTTTGCGGCCTCACGCACGGTATTCCCACGGGTGTCGCCTTACCTTTTCCCGGGACCGTTTGCGCCTTTTGGCACACGTATATGACAGTGTCGCTAGCATCCATATGATAAGGAGCCTGGGCTGACATGGCTAGTCGTAAACCCAAAGTGGCACAAACTTACAGGGACAGGCATCCATGACCCAGCATCGAACGTGTCGGTCATCAGCGAGTGAATCCAGGCTGTAGCACTGGGCTAGCAGGACTCCGGTGAACCGGGCTGTAGCGGGCTAACAGGACTCCGGTATTCATCGCGTGACATTTCCCCGAAGGGACAGACACAGGAACGAAGAAGGACACATGCCGGCCAGCCTAAGTGTTCCGGAGCAGTAGCAAGCTACCATGGCTCGGTGGAAACACTAGGAGACATTTCCCGGTAAGAGAGGCTACTGAAGATAAACAACTAGATAGTCAGATCCCACACATACCAAGCATTTCAATAACATACACACAATATGCTCGATATGTGCAATACAACATGGCATCACAAAATGACTCTACGACTCAAATAGTTTATTCAATAGGCTCCGAGGAGCGAGACATTACAAACATGGGTCTCATGACCCAACAATCAGAGCATACAAGTCAAAGCACAAGCAGAAGCTATCATGTCTGAGTACAGACATCTTATAAAAGAAAAAGGCTGAGAAGCCTGACTATCTATCAGATCCTGCCGAGGGCACAAGATCGTAGCTGAGGTATCAAGCTAAACGTCGAAGTCCACGTGGAACTACTAGCAAGACCGAAGTCTCTCTGCAAAAACATAAAATAGGCAAACGTGAGTACAAATGTACCCAGCAAGACTTACATCAGAGCTAACTACATATGCATCATTATCAACAAAGGGGATGGTGGAGTTTAACTGGAGCAAGCCAGCTTTGACTCAGTGGCTATCCTGAACTACGACTGCAAGTAACTCTTTTGAGGTGGCGCACACGAGTCCACATATTCACCATATCAATACACCACTATGGATCCGCTCCCGTCTCCCTACGAGAACGCCATCCATAGCACTCACGCTTATCTTGCGTATTTTAGAGTATCCACTTTCACTTGTCTATGAACTGATATAAGCAACCCAGAAGTCCTTTTCCGCGGACACGGCTATTCGAATAGATCATATTAACCCTGCAGGGGTGTACTTCTTCACACACGCTCTCACCACTTACCGCCGTTTACACGACATGTACTCGGCAACCTTCAAGCGGAAGCCCAACGTGGGTGTCGGCCACGGCCTGCCTAAACACTCAAGTCCCTAGTCCAGGTTTATCGCCTATTCGGGTTCCATCCATGAGGAGATCCGGCCGGAGTTTCGCTCACAGCCCCAAACGATGTGAACAGGGTTCCGTGACACCAAACGGGCGCCCGGTTTACCCGGCCACGTGCCTACCGCATCACAGCCCACCCCTACGGTCAGGGCTGCGCACGGCCTCCAGCATACTACAAACACCAGAAACTACTTGCAACTCCTGGACAGAGGACAAGGGTGATTAAGAAGCCGAGAGGGTCCATTGGTTTCGGGCCCAATGCGTGGTAGTAGCTGAATCATGGATCACAAACACCGAACTCAGTTCCTGAGGACGGCTGCAATGAGACAACCCACCATGTACTCCTACATGGCCTCTCACCGCTACCTTTACCAAATCGTGTTCACACACTTAGCTCACACACAGTAGGACATGTTCACACGCCTCTGATTCATCCCCGATGAATCAGACCTGACTCAACTCTAAGCAGTAGCAGGCATGACAAACAAACATGAATGAGTAGGCACAACAGGGCTCAAACAACTCCTACTCATGCTAGTGGGTTTCATCTAATTACTGTGGAATGACAGGTCATGCAGAGGATAAAGGGGTTCAACTACCGCAGCAAGTAACAGATGAATCGATGTTGTCCTAATGCAGTAAAAGAGAGCAGGAGCGAGAGAGTGGGATTTTATCGGAATGAACAAGGGGGTTTTGCTTGCCTGGCACTTCTGAAGATAATATAGCTCTTCATCGGTGTCAACGATCACGTCATCGGTATCATGTCTATCGAGAGGGGACAAATACCGGCAACACAGAAAGGAACACAATCAATGCAATGCACAATATGATGCATGCTCATGACATGGCAAAATGAATGTGTTTTGGGCTAATGCAACTAGCAACAGATTAAATGAAGTTGGTTTGAATACAAGATTCAAATTTAAACTCCATATGTGATTATTCAAATGCCATTTAATTGATTTGTGCTATAAGTTGTTCTAACATGCATGAAAATGGTACAGATGGATTCCTTGAATTTTTCTGATAATTTTTCATATATAATTTATTTAATTTGGAGTTACGGTTAATTTTCTATGATTTATTGAAGTTTTAGGCATTTTCTGGAATTAATAAATCATTTCAGAATTATTTAAATTCCAGAAAACATTTACTGCGTCAGCAGTGCGTCACCGTGATGTCAGCAGGTCAACAGACGCTGCTGCTGGTCAAACCTGACGTGTGGGGGCCACACGTCAGTGACACAGGGTTGTTTAACCCACTGACAGGTGGGACCGGTCAACGGCCACGTCAGCTAGGTCAACTCCGACGCGTGGGGCCACTGTGGTTGACTTAAACTAAACAGGGGGTTAACCGTGGTTAGTTAAGGGCGTGGGGCCCATATGTCAGTGGCCAAGGCCTGGGTTAGCGGGGGGGTGGTTAGGCCCTAATGACCGGCCACATCAGCTCTCGCCGGAGTGTAGCCGGCGACGACCACAGAGCACGGCGGGGGACGCCGGACTTGCGCTAGGGGCATCGGATCGACGCGCCAAGGGCACCAGGAGGTAGCCCGCGCCCGTGCGCATCTAGGGGGACCAACGGGAGGTGCGGGGGTGGCCGGGGTTCGCCGGAGTGGAGCCCGAGGCGGCGGCCGGAGTTCGGCCATGTGCGGGGTTGGGCTGTGGCGCGCTAGGAGAGAAACTGATGGTCCAGACGGCATCCGCGGGCCACCTGAAGCGCGCTGGTGCCACGGGTTCGAGCAGAGGGGCTCGGGTCAGGAGAGCTACGCGGCCATGGCGGACGGTGGCTTCGGTGCTCGTGGGGAACGGCGCTACGGCACGGAGGGGAGCATGCTGAGTTAGGGGAGAGGGTCAGTGACTCACGGCGATGACGAGGGGACGCTCGGCGAGGTCGGGGACGGTCCGGAGCCGGCGAATTTGACGAAGATGGCCGGCGGGTCCGAGGTAGAAGACGACGGCGATGGCGGCGATGCAGGGCTTCCGGAGGGCTGTGGATCGGTGGGGAGGAAGAGGGGGTCGAGGCGGAGCTCCTGGGTGCATCGGCGAGGCTAGGGGTGGCCGGTGGCCATGGGTACGGCGACGATGACGGCGAGCTCCGCTCGGGCGCGGGAGGGGAAACAGGGGAGCGAGGGGGAGGGAGGTCCCGAGAGCGAGGGGGAAGTGAGAGGGGGTCGGGGACGTCTCCGTGGCGTCGCGAGGAAGTCGGGGAGGCTGCCACGGCGAAGCAGGAGGTGGCCGGCGTCGGCGCGCGTGCGTCCAGCACGCAGCTGCTTCGGGGCGAGGGGGAGGAAGATGACTGGCAGCTGGGCTGCACAGTAACGGGCCGCGCAGAAGCTGGGCCGGCTACAGGTAAGTGGCCCAGGTAAGTCCTTCTGCTCTCTCTCTTTTACTTTTTTTCTATTTTCTGTAGTTTGTTTTGATTTAGTTTAGCAACTAAATCATTTAAATAAATTCTGTAGATTTTTATGTGGCTTGCTAAAATATATACAAAGCCACTCACAAACTTCCAGAATTATTGGAGTCATATTTAATATATATTAAATATAAATCCAAAGCAAATAGTTATTGGATTAATTCAAATGGCCAAAATAATTATCTCTGTGACTCCAAAAATATTGGTTTAAATTTTACCTCTTACCAATATTTCCATGGAATAACAGGAACATTTTCTTGGACACATTTGAGAAGATTTAATTGTTGGTTATTTTTAGAGGTTTCCTGAGGCTTTTGAAAATTCCTCAATTCAAATTTCATTTGAATTTAAACATGATGCACACACCAGATAGCACCAGAAGCTAGGGATGTGACAGTATCGTTGTCTTCTTTCATGTTGGCCTATCAGGGGTCGATGATGGTCTCGGCGAGGTCAACCACGGAGTCCTTCTCCTGCCCATTGCCGATGATCTTGTATTGCTTCTGGATGTCGACAAGCTTGTTGCATCGAATGGCCAAATTGTCGCGTTCTTCCTTCTCTCCACCGTAGCGAAGGTGCAGTCGGCGCTGCCGATGAAACGGGCGAATGCTCCAGAACCTCTGATGGCCCTATAGTAGTGGTAGACAAGAACCTCATCCCGCACACATACATGTGCGACGGTGATCTCCTGGTCCCTGTCAGGACACAATGGATGGGCACAAGGTCAAAGTCCTGCGACCTCGTGCTTTCTCATCATGTAGGTACTGCTTGAACTCGGCGAGGCCGAGCTTCACCGAGTCCAGATCGTTGGTGTACATCACATTCAACCTGGTGCAGCCATAGGATTGAACGGCGAACACAAAGGGGATCTCCTTGCTGAAGTGCATATCCAGCAGGCACACCCCTCGGATCGCCATTGGAGTCTCTTCAAGTGAACAAGTGGGTAGGCAGCGGCAGCAGTTCGTTTTTCAGCTCTTGGGGAACTGGATTCAATAGTAAACTGAGTGTGTACAAGCGACAACAGTTACTACCCATCCCTCGCCTGCTGCACGCCCGGCAGAAGATGCACCCTCGGCGCATTCAAGCACCTCCATTAGGAAACCTACTTCGGCCACACGTCGGTTCACGAGCGGGTCTGTATTGGCACTTTCACACAGATAATAATACCAAGTTTAAATTGTTTGTTATTGTTGTTGTCCTCTACATCATCATGCCGTGTTTCCCAGCTTGCATGATTCAGAACCACCAAATAAGATCCAAATAATAAGTACATCAAAGATGCCTACACATCTCATTGATTCCCAGCTTGCAAACTTCATAACCAACAAATAAGATTCAAATCATAAGTACAACAAATGTACCTACACATCTCACTGATTCCCAGCTTGCAAGATTCAGAGCCAACCCATTAGAGCCTTTTGATAAAGTCAATATCGGGATTAAATCCATCTTGGCTAGCCGTGTCATACAACCGAATAACTTGGCGAACGCTCTTGACTGTCACAACATCTATAGTTGAGTATTACTGTTTGCACAACACAAATAAGAAGAGCCTGATTACTATAATTGTGGCAGTCCTTGAACTCAACCTGCAGCTCCACTCCAATGAGGCCTGCCTGACTTCCATGATTCAATTCATGCGCCTTTTCTGCAGTTCACCTGAAATGAAGCAAAGATTGCATCATTCAGCTAGCAAGAAGTACTTGCTCTTGTAAGCTGGCAGGTTCTTTAGTAGTTGCACTAAAATTGAGGAACATTATGGTTGGTTGTCCTGCTCATGTAAGGTGCAACTACAATTTGCTAATCCTTTTTTGCATTTCCACTAAAATAAAGTGCCACTGTGGTGACAGTGACGGCTCATCTTGCAAAGGCTAATAAAATGTTTCACGAGATTACCAGCAGAATTAGACGGAGATTTTGGAAACTCCAATCACCATTTTGTGCAGTTTGAACAAAATTGAGAGATCTTGCCCACGTGACATTTCAGTTGAACTGCACAAGACACTCATTCCAAAAAAGAGTGTTTTATGCAGTTCACCAAAAGGTCACAATAGCAACAAGGTGAAATGGATATCCCTATCTGCACAAAAAGATAGAAAGTAAACAGTTGCTGGTCAATAAGAATATATGAAACATACACGAAATGAAAAGAAGCATTTTAATTATGTTCATGGCAATCACGCAAGGACAGTAGAAATTTTAAAACGTCAGCAATGCATCATGTTACCGGAAGCATTATGATCAACAATGACAATCGTCAAATATGGGATTACTTTAATGGTGGCATTGCTTGTTTACCAGATATAGTAAATCAACAGCAGCTAAAGAGTTGCTTTAAGGGCATGGGACCATGGGGACACTAGGACACTGAGTAGAGTAAAGGAGAAACTTACTTATCATAATGCGGAAAACAACAGGAGTACCATTTGTAACACAGCTTAATTGCATCATATAACTGGAGGCATTAGATTAACAATAACACTTGTTAGACATGTCCCTAAGGTAACAGTGGGATCGCTTCATTTTACATGTGCCCTTACATTAACAACAGCAAAAGGTTGGTATAAGGACGTGCGACAGTGGACGCATCAGCACAATGTACCTACAAGGAGGCATAAAGTGGTGATGCTGAGTTTGTTCATGCTCTCTGAGGGCAGCAAATCTAATCCTGGAGACCTTTTACTATGTGAGGGCAGCAAATCTAAACCTGGAGACCTTTTACTATGTGAGGGCAGCAAATCTAATCCTGGAGACCTTTTACAACGTGAGGGCACCAATTCTAATCCTGGAGACCTTTTACTATGTGAGGGCAGAAAATCTAATCCTGGAGACCTTTTACTATGTGAGGGAAGCAATTCTAATCCTAGAGACCTTTTACTATGTGCGGGCAACAAATCTAATCCTGGACGTACTCTGTTGATTTGTCCACTAGCCGCCACTTTCTATCCTTTTTCAACCAATAATAGATCTGTTCCTTATCCAGTTTGTACTGCGTTTTCCCATTATTTCCCTTTTCAACCAAGAGACCGGTTGGATATCCGGTCTCTACTACTTTCACCATATTATTTCCTCTTTGAATAAAATCCTAGATTCATGCTACAACTTTCCCCCCTTTCTTTGTTGTTTGAACCAAGTCCTAGATTCGAATGCATGAAGTAGCTTTACCTATCATAAGACTAAAAATTTAGGTGGCTTCGGAAGAGCTAATGGGAGTAGAAAAAGATGCACATGCAGACACGTGGGGAGCTGGGGAAGTAGAGGAAGGCCGCTCCCGAAGAACTTATACCCGAGGGTCGGCGGGATGTCGGCGGCGGCAGGTCGGATCTGCGCACAATACGATAGTGAGGAAGAAGGGTCGGAGGACCTCCCGAGCTAGCGCTGTGTCGGAGAGAACGACACGGGCAGAGGATCGGGCCCCTCTGGCAGTTGTGGGTTTCCTCCCTCGCCGGCGATGACTGCGTGAACGATGCACCTAGTCCTCTACACACACCAGATGAAGGGATCCGGCCGGATCTGTGACTAGCGGTCAGAAGAGAGAAAATGTCTCTACCGCCGTCTTGTTTAGATCTGGAGAGGATGAGAGAATAAAGAGAGCAACCCTGGTAAAGCAAGCGCTCAGGCCCCGACGTACATATATAGTGGAGTGATTATATTTTTCTCTCCACAACAAGCGTTTCAATTTGTGTACGTGGCATTAAAGAAAATAAAATCTCTATTTAAGGTGAGTAACTGTACTACTCCTGCTTACTACTACTACTACCTCCATCCTGGTTTATAGATCACCTTTTTAGTTCATGCCAAATTTTACCAAATATTCAGCTCACAAAATGTTAATGCATGTCAACAAAAATTATACTGTTGGATTCGTATTTCAACATAGTTATCAACGATATAATTTTTGGTAACATGCATGAATGTTTTGTAAGTTCAATCTATAGTCAAAATTTGACACAATATACAATGGGGACCAATAAACTAGGACGGAGGTAGTAGTAGTAGTAGTAGTAGTAGTAGTAGTAGTAGTAGTAGTAGTAGTAGTAGTAGTAGTAGTAGTAGTGGTGGTGGTGGTGGTGGTGGTGGTGGTATAGTATTGTTCACTTGTGCTCCCCGGCCCTCCATTCATTGACCAACCCCAGGGGTGAATAAACATACAATACTAGTATTTATATAGAACGAACAAGCTCGAACTATTTTTGTGTACTTAAAAGTTGAGGGCGGGGCTTTTCTTGGGCAGTACGCATGGCAGTTTGCGCGTAGGCAGTTTGTCAGACAGGCGAGGAGGGTGAGGGAGTAGCGAATTCAACTTACTTACTGCTGGAAAGGTCAGGCTGTCCGATTTGACGGTGCGTTACTGCCGGAAAGACTTGTGATATGACTACTCACTATAGTCTAGAATTACTGGCGGTACGACCGTGGTGATGCCCCCATTCCGTTCCGCACTCTAATCTGGTGCATGACACGTCGACCCGGATGCTGGCTCTCCCACATGTCGCGAAGTACATAGGAGGAGTGCGAACCACGGCAGAGGAGTGTGAACCACGGTAGCCCAGTGAATCAGCAGTAGAAAACAATGTGCTCGTATGGCCATAAAAAACAATGTGCTACGGTCCAGACTGTAGCATGTACAGTACTACTCCTCTTTGTTTGGATCCTTGAGTTAGAGCTAGTTTGGGTTGAAATAGCCTCAAATTATCCAAACAGGAGGGGTTAGTTTGAGCTAGTTTGCTCTAACCTAGCTAAAAAAACTAATGAATAGGGACTTTTTAGTCGGGACTAGAAAAAGTCCTAGGACTTATGAACCAAACAGGGCCTCAAGAACCTATGGAGGCGATTGCCACTCGCATCTATCGTGTCTCAGGAGATGTTCCGCTCGACGACGAGGTTCCTGTGGTACCTATTGTGCACTGTGACCAAGGTGGAGAGGAAAACGAGAGAACTACATATTTATTTACGGTGTAGATTCACACATTTTGCTCCATATGTACTCTATCTCGGTGTAGTCTAGTCACCTGTTCAAATCTCTAGAAAGGCAAATACTCCTTTCTGGTTTACAAGGCTATACTACCAAGTAATAGTGGGCTCACATAGCAATTTTGTCTCATTGAATAGCCTGGCTATATGCGTGCTCCAAGGTTCGAAACTGCCATGTTCGGGTTGCGCTTGGCTCTTCGCCTCTTCGAGAAGACGAACAATGATGTTACCACTACTGCATCTACAGTATCGAATCCACTGCTGCATGTCCGTCCACCACGAGCGGGAGGGATAGCTTGTTCTAGTACTACTATAAGCAAAAACATGTCCTCGTCTGCGAGCCACCACGCGCATGGGCGAGGGAGACGGCGAATAGTAAAATCAAGCTTCTCCTCCTTGTACAAGTTGACATACCCATAGTGTACAATACTCCATTTGCTGCAACCTCTAACATACCCCACCACAAATTAAAATATATATTCCTGTCTTAACCAGATGAGCGTGCAAACTACAATCAACAAGATGACAGGTAGGGCCAGAAGATTATTTTAATAAAAAAAGCATGGAGCCGACCCCAACGATTTTTAAAGCTTACAAGCATGGTACACACTATCCTAGACTACTCTACACATGAAACTGCCACACAAGCGTCCAGGCTGCGCTTGGCTCTTCGCGTCTTCGGGAAGTCGAACAATGATGGAGTACTACTGTAGTGGAGGAGTACTATAGTATGCTTCTGGCCATCTGACACCAATTGAATTGCTGCATGTCCACCGCGTGCGGGAGGGAGAGCGTGTAGCGAACGAAAGCTTCTCCCAGTCCTACCAGCCACCACGCGCATGGGCAAGGGAGGGACGCAGCTTCATTGACTTACTGCTGCTGCCTTTGCGTGTATGACAGGTGGGCCCAACAGTAGGGTGGCCCACCTTTCATGCAACCAAAGGCAGGTGTGGTTAAGGCGAGAGGGCGTTGTAGTAATCAAACTTCTCGGTCTTGTACGAGTTGACGCGACACATCAAAGCATTGCACTCGATATATTTCAATAATTTGCATTTATCGATGCATTAATTACAATGCATGCATGCATGCCGTGACTATCCTTTTGATACTTGCATGTGTTGATTTAATGCACCTTGAAGTAGTATGAATATGTGACGGTAAAGCTTTGTAATGCCCGGACCCTAATAAAGTGAGAGATGGTTGTGCATGAGGAGGGTGGAATTCCGAGGAGGGCGAGGTCATGCAGACGGAACAGGACCCGATGATGGAGCTCTCTATGGTCTAGATGGACCTCACCTTTCTCCACTGCCCCTTGCGCCTCCGCCCCTTGAAGCCTCCAATGTATGAGGTTCGAATACACCTCCCCCGTTCGGCTGATCGAGCAAGGTGCAGGTTTCTTCATTGATTTGTTGTTCGATTGATTTGTGTAGTCCAAGGGAGGGCACCTGGCCTGCATGGAGTACCGCGTCGAGCGCCCTGGAACCAGCTGCAGTGCCAGAAGTGTGAGCACGGCGGTGGCTTCGATGTGCGGAACGTGGCGGTGGACGCCGTTCTCTCCTCGGTGAGGGTGGAGTGCCCGCACGAAGGATGTGGGTTCTACGTCACTCACCACAAGCTCGTCAATCACCAGAGCGTGTGTCCATTCGCGCCCTGCAAATGCCCAGTGCCCGTCTGCGGCTAGGAAGGCCCGCCGCCGGCGCTCTCCCACCACATCAGCACCGTGCATCCCATGCCCGTGCACAAGATCCAGTATGGGATGGTTCTCTAGCTACAAGTGCCACTGTCAGAGCCACGGCTCTTGCTGTTCGCGGAGGAGGACGGTTGCGCGTTTTTCTTGGTCGGCGGCGTGCTCCACATTGGTGCACCTATCACCGTGTTGGTCGCCTACGTCAGAGCGGGGTCGTCCCCACTTCCGCACTACCTAGCCAAGCTGTGGGCGAACGGCCGGCCGGGGGAGCCCAAAGGCAGGACTGACGCCGTCAAGGTGGAAATGGAGGTGACAAGCAGCAAGGATCCCGGCGACGTCGCCATGCACGAGCTAACCTTCTTCACAGTTCCGCCCAAGCTGCTGGCCGGGGCTAAGCTAGTGTCCCTCCACATTCATATTGACAAGCTCACGTCCTAAATGATTCTATAGTGTCTTCTGTTTATCTTAGTAATATGCTAATATAGGGGTTAGCTCGGTCAACTTTAGCTTAAGAGATGGTGGGCTTTGGTGGCGATGCAACAATTACTTCGACATCAGATCAGTAGTTAAAGTAATTGCCAATAGTCGAACGGATATTTTGTGTCTGTTGGTGTCGGTGTACAAAAAAGAGGGGTACGTTTTTTTGTACCCCTATAACTGTGCACGGGCAGTCTGAGCCATGGGCACCACCACACTGAGCAAGGCAAGGGAGGTGAGCCAAGGTATGGCCGAAGCTCAGGAGAAGCAGAACGACGCCAAGATCAAGACCACAAAGAGCAAAGGGGACGAAGCGAACCTCCCCCAGCAAGATCCTTGCCGGGAGGCGGTTTTAGCAAACCCGGCAAGACCCTTGCCGTGGCAGCTCGCCCCATACCTACGGAGTGAGTCACCCTTGAGTCCACTGCCCCCATGGGGCAAGGATTCGGGAGACATCCCCGTGGTGGCTTGTAGATCTTTGTGAAGACATTCAAGATCAGATACACCCTTTAGAAGATGATGATCCCTGGCGGGATCCCAGCCAAGGAGGACCACAAGGCCCCCGGCAAGAGCCTTGCCAGGGATGACAGCAGGCACCACGACAAGACCCTTGCCGGGGCCCCGGCAAGGCCCTTACCAAGAACACCCGTAGGGCCACCATCAGGCCCACGCCAGTCAAACCTCCAGCGCCATTCGCATGTAGCTGCCGACCCAACCAGCTGGGCAGGCACCTGCGTGGCGGCATGCAGATCTTCGTGGAGACCTAGCACTGCGCCACCTCAGCTTCCTGCCTGCCTACATGGCACCGCGGGCGCCGCTGGCCAGGGCACGTGTCGACGCGAGAGGGAGCGGCGACGAACAAAACATGGCTCTCCCCCATCCCCGATAAAGCAAGGACACCTGGGCAAGACGCATTAAATACGCCTTGTCATGTAATGCGAGGGATAACCTCGCATCACTGTTCCCTTTCCACCTCCTGGTGCTACTGTGGCAACCCCTTTCCTATAAAAGGAGGCCCGAGGTGACCAGGAGGAGGATTCGGCTTTTTGGAGCTCCTCACGCCCCATAGCTAGCTCAAGAACACAGATATACAATCCACCAAAGCAGGAGTAGGGTTTTACGCATCCCTGCGGCCCAAACCTAGATAAACGAACCGTGTGCTATCTGTTTGATCTGCTCTTCTCACGACCCCGCGCCCTGCAACCGTAGTAGGGATTCTTGTGATCCCATAGGTGTTGTTCCCACCGACATCTTTGGCGCGCCAGGTAGGGGGCGCAATTGTGAGAATCGGCTCTAGCAGTTAGCCCGGCACTCCTTCATCTTCATGACCCTTGAAGAAGAAAGGAGGCCAGAAGATCGACGCTCTCGCGATCGCAAACAGAAGCTAAGTTGCACTGAACCCTTATTTGTGCTCCCCTTCTTATTTGAGGTTATTCCCCCCCGGAGATATTTGCTTTGTATGAGAAACCTGCACGCCAGGGGGCTCTACCACGATCGGCAATGCCCTTGCCCTGTTTCGAGTCCGCTCAACAGCTCAAGCGGCTGCGTCGAGAATGGTAGAGTAGCCTTCCGCGATCTGCAACGCCCCCGATTCTGACTCGAGTCAAGCTCGACAGTTCGAGCGGCCGCGTTCAGAACGGAAAGGTGGCTTGTCCGGCAGCACGCGTACCCGGCTGGCCATGGGGATCCGTCCCCAAAACGCCGCTAGGGGCTTCCGCGCCGGCAAGCCTTCCCGATCGACGTAGGGCACGCATACAAAGAGGAATCGAACGGGGAAATAACATGCATGAAAATTAAGAGTACTTCAAAGTTATATTACATCACATCATAGCTGCGGTTCTAACTAAAGATAAAATTTGTCTTGGTCGGGAACCCGCAGCGGCGAAGAAGAACGGGATGCCTAATCCCGGCGCTGGCCTTCCACCCTCTTGATTTCGTCGATGCAGTCGGTGATGGGCTTGATGCGCTCCTTGAGCACCGTGAGGTCAGCACCATCCGGCAAGCTCTTCATCGTGGCCGCGAAGTCAAGATCGGGATTCCAGTACGCCGTCTTGGTGAGGACCTTGGTCACGACCCTCTGGCAGAGTCGCCGGGCCTCCTCGGCCAGCGTGGCCACCCTGTTGGAGTGAAGATACGCCAAGGCTCCGAGGACGCCCTCGAAGAACAGGGTCAACTTGGTGTTGACAATCCCGCTGCGCTCAGGGGCGTACCTCACGTGTGGCATCCCCATGGTGGCCAACTACGAGGTGACCCTGCCGGCGACCTCCTCCACGCGGCTGATCCATCTGTTCTCGCCTGCCACATAATCCTAGTGGGAGGCGGCCTCATTCGCCTGCAGCTGCTTCTCCTCCTCCAGGCTCCTGGTCAAGGTCTCCTCCCGAGCCCTGCTCTCCGATAGCATCTTCTCGAGATCCTGCAGCTTCAGCTTGATGTCTCTGACGGAGTTTTGCGCTTCGGAGAGCTCCCCAGCCCTGCTGATGACCGCTCCTTGTGCCTCCACCAAGGCGCTGTTGAGCGTGCTCTTCTCGTTGGACAGCTTGAGGGCCTGCTCCTTCAGCTCGTCCTGCGCCACCTCCAACTCCCTTACCTTGCCGGCATGGGCCAGAGCCTGGGCATCGAGTGCCTCCTTGTGCCTCTGCTCCAGCTCGTGAGTCCGCCGCGCGACAAGGGCCTCGAGATCCTCATCCTTGCCACAAAGCGCTGCGGCAAGCTTCGCCTCACGCGCGGCGAGGTCCTCTTCCTGGGAATTCAAGGTGGCTTGATGCTGGTTCCGGGCGGCCTCGGCCGCGGTAGCCAAGTTCGCCGCCTTTTCCCGGGCCTTCTCGATGTCGGCTATCTTCATGGTGAGCTCCACATCGTGCTCGGCCAATTTCTCCTGAAAGGCCCTCTGCTCCTCGCGAGCCTGGTGGGACCAGGTCTGCGTCTCGGCAACGCACGCCTTAAAGTCCACCTCCACGTTGTCCACCGTTGCCATCCTGGACTTGACCTTGTCCAGGCGAGCACAGTAGAGCACTTGGAGCTTCCGGAAATTGGCCCCCATGGCACGGAAAAGCTGGTCTTCTGGAGAACTGTTTCCACCAACGCCCGGCTCATCAACCACCTCGAGCCCGGTGGCGGCAAGCACCTCGCCGTCGATAACTTCCCCTTCGGCGGGCGCCCGGCTTGACGCCCCTGGGAGGTGGACGAAGAGATCGTCGCCCACCTTCAGATACCTGCCGGGGCCCGAGGTTGAGGAGGAGGGAGGCTGGTCACCCACCACCTCTTCCTCGGTGGAGGCCTTGCCGGCCCCACCAGCAGGTCCACCGCTGGTGCCCTCGGCAGAAGCCTCGCCGGTCGCCTTGGCGGCCCCCGCCGCGGTGTCCTCGGCAGCATCCTTGGCGGCCTCCTCAGCAATGTTCCCGGCAACGGTATCCACGTCCTCCATACCTGTTGAAGGAGGGCCTGGGGCAGCAACAGGAGCAACGAAGCCAAGAAAAGAATAAGGGAAAAACAGAGATGAAGGACAGGCGACTCACCAGTGCCAGGCTGAAAAGCAGAAGTCCCCTCTCCGCCAGCATTTGGCGCCGTGGCAGAGCCACCAACGCCCAAGTTCCCCTCTTCCTCCATGGGTGTGGGCTCCGTGCCAGATGCCCTTGCCGGGGACGCCCCCCGCGGCGGCGTAGTCGATGGGGGTGGTGTGTTAGGAGTAGCCCTTTGTGGCTCCTCCTGCTGCCGCTCCCCTCCTGCAAACCCGGCAAGGTCAGCATCATAGCATTGAGCACTTACCACATGTCGATTAAGAAGAGGGTGACGAACTTACGCTGGGGGCTGTGCCGGGGGCTGCTGTCCGGGCTGCTCAGCACCACCAGTGGTGTCTTTGAAGCCCCAGCCGGGGGCTGGCTGATCGCCGAGGTCCTCGCCCTCTTCGCCCTCTGGGCCAATGTCTCTGTCTCCCTACGGAAGCAAAAATGGATCAAGACAAGCGAGCCAATTCAAGGAAATGGAAATGATAGTAAGGAACAGAGAACTAACTCGTCATCCGTCTCCTCCTCTTCCACCAGTTTCCTTTTCCTCTCCGGGCTGAGAGGCCCAAGATCAAAAGGGAGCTCCGCATCATCATCCGAGTCGACGCCTGCCGGAGGAGGCGGCGTGGTTTGTGCGCGCCCGGATGAGGAAGTAGCTGTTGTCTTCTTCTTCTCAGCGGCCTTCGTCAGCCTCTTGGCTGTCGTGGCCCTCGTGTGGCGCCCAGACCCCTCCAGGGTCAATTGAGGCCGTGCAGCCCTGCCGGGCCGGACCGGCTCACCGGAGCCAGCCCGCCGCGGGACTCGCCCTCTTCCCCTAGTTGGCGTCGAGCACGCCGCCGCGTCCTCCTCCTCCCACGATGACTCATCGGCCGCGTCTTCGACGAGCAAAGATCCAGTGTTGGCGCTGCTGACCTCCCCGGAGGCCGCCGCCCACCGGGAGAGCTCCTCTTCCTCCGCCGCCGTTGCAGCCACGTCCTCCACGCCCCCGGCGCTGCCGGCATCCATGGCAAGTTGTGCCTCCCTCGCCCTAGTGGTGATGCAGTCCAGCTCTGCCTGGGTGGTGTCCATGATAAGCCACCGCTCGGCGTCGGCATTGACGTACACCTCGATCAGGGTGTCGAAGAATTGCTGCACATCCTCGACCTTCAGCTCCTTCCAACTCGGGATAGGGCCATGCACATTACAGTCCGGCACCATGGCGATGATCTCGGACCGACGCGAATTGTTGCACAACGGGACCACCCCCACTGGCAGCTTGAAAAATGGCCCCTTGAGGGCCTTGCCGACCTTTGCGGCAGCCCTCGCGGCCTTGCCGGTCCGCTCGACCTCGCCATCACGACACACATCAAGCTGGAAAAGCCGCTGGCAGATGTGGGCATGCGCCAGCACTGTGAAGTTGTGATCGAGGCCGGGGCGGAGTCGCATAATGTCAGCCGGGTTCATGAAGAGCCAAGCTGGCCTCCCCTTGCTGTGCAACGGGGTGATCCGGTGGCGAATGATGTCCGCCCCGATCATCTCAACGGTGAGTCCGGCCTGGGTGAGCCGAAGAATCCTGGTGGTGGCGACGGTGAGCCTCCCATCGGCGGCGTCGACATCGCTGCAATCGCTGCCGCGGACCGGCGGCACTCGGCGGACCTTGCAGAATTCCGGCGGGTTTTCATCTTCAATCCAGCACCACCGGCCACGCCATTCCTCCCACCTCTCCTTCACGGCACCGTCCGGGTACGCCCCCTTGGATCTTGGGATCCAGGTGACGCAACCGGAGACGGCTCCTCCCGGCTGGATTCGAGGGAAGAAGTAATGGCGGAAGAGCGCCGTGTTGGGCTGCACCCCGGCAAAGCCTTCGCAAAGATGCGCGAAGAAAGCCATGCACGCCACCGCATTCGGAGTAAAATCCAAGAGGCGAAAGCCGAAGGTGCGCATAACGTCGCAGAAGAAATCGGAGAAAGGAGGGCATAACCCGCAAGAAAAGTAATCAACGAAGAAGGGGTACCGATTTGAGGCAGGATCAGCGCAAGCAGCAGGATTGATGCGCGTCGCCGGGTGTCCCGAATCCTCTCCCCCCGTCTTCACTCCCCATAAGGGCTTGAAGGAGGCCCGGAGCTCTTGAACATCAACCGTCGAGGGGAAGAAGAAGGCGGACTTCGTCCGGTCCCCCGACAGCGCGCTCTCCGGCGGCTCCACCGTCCCGGCGCCCTTAGCCACCCCCTTGCCCTTGGCGAATTTGGGAGCCATGGCGACCAAGAAGTTCAGAGGGCTGAGGAAGGGGGATGGCAAAGCAGCGGCGGCGGGCGACAGCGAAAGCTTAGGAAGGAAGGAAGAAAGGGAACGGCGGCTCTGAGATCGGAAAAGGCACGAGGGAAGAGGAGAAAGCGAGTGGCACGCCCGTGGTTATTCCTTCTTATGGGGAAAAACGCAGGCCGCCTCCTTTCAAATTAACTATGATGTGACGCATGCCCACGGGAAGCAACCCCACGCATGCCGCCCACGTCACACACGCCTCCCCACGCCGCGCCACGCGCGGGAAGCATGGGAAGTGCAGCGCGCGAAGAGACTTACCGCGGTAAAAACCGCCCCGCCTGCCCGCGCACCGTTTTTGGGCCTAGCCCAACGACGCGATTGCGCTTACGTGTGGCCCAGGCCCGGGGGCTCCTGTCGGTGTACAAAAAGAGGGGTACGCTTTTTGTACCCCTATAACTGTGCATGGGCAGTCTGAGCCACGGGCACCACCACACTGAGCAAGGCAAGGGAGGTGAGCCAAGGTAAGGCCGAAGCTCAGGAGAAGCAGAACGACGCCAAGACCAAGACCACAAAGAGCAAAGGGGACGAAGCGGACCCCCCCGGCAAGATCCTTGCCGGGAGGCGGTTTTAGCAAACCCGGCAAGACCCTTGCCGTGGCAGCTCGCCCCACACCTACGGAGTGAGTCACCCTTGAGTCCACTGCCCCCATGGGGCAAGGATTCGGGAGACATCCCCGTGGTGGCATGCAGATCTTTGTGAAGACATTCGAAGATCAGATACACCCTTCAGAAGATGATGATCCTTGGCGGGATCCCAGCCAAGGAGGACCACAAGGCCCCCGGCAAGAGCCTTGCCGGGGATGACAGCAGGCGCCACGGCAAGACCCTTGCCGGGGCCCCGGCAAGGCCCTTGCCAAGAACACCCGTTGGGCCACCATCAGGCCCACGCCAGTCAAACCTCCACTGCCGTTCGCATGCAGCTGCCGACCCAACCAGCTGGGCAGGCACCTGCGTGGCGGCATGCAGATCTTCGTGGAGACCCACCACTGCGCCACCTCAGCTGCCTGCCTGCCTACATGGCACCGCGGGCGCCGCTGGCCAGGGCGCGTGTCGACGCGAGAGGGAGCGGCGACGGACGAGACAGGGCTCTCCCCCGTCCTCGATAAAGCAAGGACACCTGGGCAAGACGCATTAAATGCGCCTTGTCATGTAATGCGAGGGATAACCTCACATCACTGTTCCCTTTCCACCTCCTGGTGCTACTGTGGCACCCCTTTTCCTATAAAAGGAGGCCCGAGGCGACCAGGAGGAGGATTCAGCTTTTTGGAGCTCCTCACGCCCCATAGCTAGCTCAAGAACACAGATATACAATCCACCAAAGCAGGAGTAGGGTTTTACGCATCCCCGCGGCCCGAACCTGGATAAACGAACCGTGTGCTATCTGTTTGATCCGCTCTTCTCACGACCCCGCGCCCCGCGACCGTAGTAGGGATTCTTGTGATCCCATAGGTGTCGTTCCCACCGATAGTTGGATATAAAGATCCTTTGGGTAAGAAGTATAAATGCTTATAAGAAGTAAGTATAACAACTTATATGGTTGTTTGTTTAGGAAGTGTTGCATACTTGTGCGAGTTGACGCGACACATCAAAGTAGTACTAATACTAGTACTCCCTCTGATCCTAATTTCTCTGTGCATGAGGCTGGTCATAGTGGGAGTAATAGAGGTAATAACATAGATGCCACATAAGGAAAAATGATGAGGTGGTAAGTAATTAATGAGGAGAGAGGCAAATAGAGAGTGGGGACTAACTTAGAATAGTGTTATGCATATGAAACTAGTCTAAGTTATTACCTTCATAATGCAAAGTAACATAATAGTAGTATCATAGATGGCTTCATTTATCTTGTCTTGGAAAGCGCTATGTTAGAGTAACATATTATGTTACCATCTCTGATTAAATACTTGCCACATAAGCAGAATTTTCTCGAAGTGCGCTGTGTTACTACTCCCTCCGTCTAGGTGTAAGACTAGTCACAGTGGGGAGTAACTTAGAGTACTAACATGCATATGTCACTAGTCTATGTTACTACCTCCACAGTGGGTAGTAACATATGTGTTGTGTCATGCATCACTTCATTTATTAGGTTGTAGACTCATCTTTTCTTGATATGTGTGATGTTATTGTAACTAGCTATGTTACCAAATGCCTCCCTTTCTTCATTAATTACATGCCACATCATCTATTTTGTCTAGATAAGTGTGATGTTACCATCTATCTTACTACCACTGTGGGTAGTCTAAGTCATCTTAGGTTGTGCACCGCGACCAAGGCAGAGGAAAAAATGAGAGAACTTAATGTACTTTTGCTAATTAATAGCATTGAATGCAATGAGCTAAGGCTGGTTGTAATGGGGAGTATCATATACTAGTATCATGCATATGATACTAGCGTATGATACTACGTCCCTAATGCAGAGTATCATATATCAGTATCATGTAGTACTCTATTTATTGCCATGCACGACACAAAGTAGCATAGCATTTATTATGATACGGTATCATGATATGATACTCCACCATCTCTTTCTTCATTTAATGCTATGACACCTCATCAAAATTGCCTAGTTGGCATGCATGATACTAGCTATGATACTACCATTACAACCAGCCTAACCACTGCATGCCATGTTTGTTAGTCTCAAGTCATTAAAAGCATGCACGACCCACATCTCTTATTGGTTGATATGTCATGAAACAAGAAACGAGAAGGGAGTTAATTACCGTGCCTAAGTGTTATGGGTTTATTTCGTTTTCGTAAGGTGACTTACACACCTAGACGAAGGGAGTAGTTAAGTTACTCCCACTATTACTAGCCAAATATGTTACCATCACATAACGCTTTCCAATGAGAAATGAGTCTACAAAGTAATAAATGAAGACATGTAGTACTATGTTATCACATACTCTATATGACACTACCCACTATGAAGATACTAGTAACATAGACTAGTAACTAGTCTATGTTACTCTCCACTATGACGAGCCAAAGTTGAGGCGCGGGTACCAACGAGGGCCTGGTTGTGTCTATACATGGACAACTCACCCGACTGCATGCGCACTAGGCAGATGAAGCTCGTGTCGTGTTGGTGCCATGTGCGGCCCGGACATTAACCAAAACCTCGCGCCTCCATCTTAGCCTCCGCATTTTAAACTTCTCAATCTCAAGGACAAGGAGCAACGTGAAACCTATGATAGAGCCAATCGGATGGTTGAGAACACTACAATTTGTAGCTATAGACGCGTGTGTGAGAGAGGACGAGTGCATGGATGCACATCTTCTATTCCTGTATAACGTACTAAACATAGAGTACAAGTGTATGTGGCTGGCATCGTCCTAGGGAGCAGTGATGGTGCATGCGAGAAGTCCCGAGAGATAGGTGTAATGCGTCTGAAAAAAGACTAGTCTATAGCTCGCCACGAGGCTATTCCTGTTGAATGCCAAGTGTAAGATATGTATCCGACGGTGCCAGTTTTTGCACGTACACAGCAGTAGAAAAAGAACTAGTACCATGGCATATGCTACACCACAGCCGAGAACATGTGCCCACGTTACGCCATCTGGGAATAGTGCCGCACTTCGAAACTAGAACCGTCAATAAATTTTGAGCGCGTCTTGTCACATTCCAAATTACTACTACTACCACGCTATTCTTAATTGCAAACCTATTCACAGCGATCACAACCTGAACGGTTTCCCACTTAGGAGCGTATTAGTAGTACTCGGTTATAAATACTACTATGCCAAGATGACTGCACATTCCTCCTCAACTCCTCATCGACAAAAAACAATCAAGTCAATCAAGCCATGGCCAGTGTGACTTCTGGGTCGAGAGATTTCCACCAGGGAGAGGCGAGCATGGAAGAGGAAGCATGAGAGATGTCCCGCCTCGCCGCGAAAGCAGCCGACATGTCCAGCCACGCAGCAGTAGTAGCACAGAGGTCCCGCCGCGCCACCGAAGCAGCAAGGAGGTCCCGCCACACCGTCGATGTAGCAGACTAGTTCGGCCACTCCGCGGAAGCAGCTGAGATGTCTCGCCACGCCACCGAAGCCACACGGAGGTCCCGCCGTGCCGTGGCAGCCTGGGAAAATTTCTCGTGGGCAGGCAAGGACTCTTACAGGCGCATGCATGCGATGGTCCATCGCCAGATGGATCAGATCTCCGGCTGGGCGAGGTTGTAGGATGAGGCTACCAGCATCATCCGGCAACTAGGGGAGGCCAATGCGAAGCTCTAGGGCGAGCGCGACATGCTGAGGGCAAAGATTGCCAGAAGGGTGAAGCAGGAGGAGGAGACCGCTGCCTTGTTGTAGACGACGGGCGTCATCATCAAGAAACTTATGGACGAGAATGCCATGCTCCGCATCGAGTGCAACAGGCTGGTGGAGGAATCCATGGATGCTGTCAAGCAGCGTATTAAGGACATGAAACTGATGAAAGAGATCATCGCCCGCCGCGAGAACTAGTCTCCGCGACCTGCAACGCATAAACAAAGTAGAGATCAGCGAGCCAGATCGTTGTATGTGTCTTCCTTCCTCTTTTGCCTTGTGTATTTCAGGCGTAGCCGCATGTGGCTTTTTTAATTATCTTCCTAATTATGTAAGACAATTATTATCCACTCTCGTTGTCCTTATATACATTCATCAGTCTTGCTATAAGTCGTAGTAGATGCTATATAGGTCCATCCGACCTTACATCAAGATCTATGCAAAATTTTCTTTTCAGATTTTCTTTTTCTCTATTCAATCTCAGTCAAGTGAGACATTGCCACACCATTAAACATAGGCTCGGGCGCCATTAATGGAGACCTTGGGAGAGAGGTGGACGGCAGATGGAGGTCAAAGGGCTCTCCTCTCGATAAGCACGCGCAGGGGTCTGATCGCACGCCTCCCGTACTCAAATAGCTACCCTGCACGACGCCTCCTAGCTAATAAAAAAAGGGGACGCATGGCGGCATGTAAATGGTAAATAGAACGCCCATGGTTTCAATAAATACTTGTGTTTCGTATTGTAACGTGACAACACTTGTTCCAAAATGACTCTATTGATTATTAATGTGTGCGCCTTCGCAAATCAGAAAGCAAAATTACCACGGCATGTTGGTGCCATGTCATGACACCAAGCCAAGTTTCATGATTTTCATGCGTGTTTCAGATTTAAGGAATTAAAAAACCAAGTTTCTCAATGTTTCCAGCCGAGCAACGATGCCCAGATGTTTGAATTTCATTCCCATTTCTTGCATGGGACCTAGAAATTTACCCGAGGACACACATGTGATTTTTCAACCAGCTTTAGTGCACTAGAGCGTGTGCTTGTATTTCAAATTTTAATTATGCACACAAAGATGACATGTTCCCTCTCTAAATCATGAGCCTTCTTGAGAGAAGCTCCGGTTTACAAGAAACTTATAGCAAAACTTGTTCCTATTCTGCCGATTTTTTACCACAACATGGTAGTACCATGACATGACACCATGCCAATTTTCATGATTTTCAGGCGTGTTTTGGATTTACAAGAATTTTAAGACCAAGCTTCTCAATGTTCTCAGCCGAGCTATGATGCCCAGATGTTGGAATTTCATTCCCATTTCTTGCATGGGACCTAGAAATTCACCCGAGGACACACATGTGATTTTTCAACCAACTTTGGTGCACAGGAGCATGTGCTTGTATTTCAAATATGAATTATGCACATTAAATTACCAAAAACTCAATTAATGTATAAAAAGGACAAACGAACATGGAATAATCCAAAATTTAACAGGGCACTCATATAGTTCTATGTTACCTCTGTAAAGAAACTCAAGGAGGGCGGCATATATTGTTTCACACTCAAAGGTGACACGTTCCCTTTCAGAACCATGAGGCTTGTTGAGAGATGCTCTGGTTTGCAAGAAGCTTATACCAAATTTTGTTCATATTCGGCCATTTTTTACCAGGGCATGGTAGTACCATGACATGACACCATGCCAAGTTTCATGATTTTCAGGCGTGTTTTGGATTTACAAGAATTTTAAAACCAAGTTTCTCAATGTTCTTGACCGAGCCACGATGCCCACATGTTTGAATTTCATTCCCATTTCTTACATGGGACCTAGAAATTCACCCGAGGACACACATGTGATTTTTCAACCAACTTTGGTGCATGGGAGCAAGTGTTTGTAGTTCAAATTTGAATTATGCACATTAAATGACCAACAACTCAATTATTGTATAAAAAGGCCAAACGAACCCGGAATAATTCCAAAATTTAACAGGGCACTCATGTAGTTGTATGTTGCCTCTGTAAAGAAAGTTGTATGTTGCCTCTGTAAAGAAACTCAAGGGGGGGTAGCGTATATCGTTTCACACTCAAAGGTGACACGTTCCCTCTCAGAACCATGAACCTTCTTGAGAGAAGCTCCCGTTTGCAAGAAGCTTATACCAAATCTTGTTCCAAATCGGCCCAATTTTTTACCATAGCATGTTAGTGCCATGACATGACACCATGCCAAGTTTCATGATTTCCAGGCGAGTTTTGGATTTAAATGAATTTAAAAACCAAGTTTCTTGTTGTTCTCGGCCGAGTCATGACGCCCATATGTTTGAATTTCATTCCCATTTCTTGCATGGGTCCTAGAAATTCACCCAAGGACACACATGCGATTATTCAACCAACTTTGGTGCACTGGAACATGTGCTTGTAGTTCAAATTTGGATTATGCACATTAAATGTCCAAAAACTCAATTAATGTATAAAAAAGGCCAAACGAACCCGAAATAATTCCAAAATTTAATAGGGCACTCATATAGTTCTATGTTGTCTCTGTAAAGAAAATCTGGGGGGAGGCAGCGTATATTGTTTCGCACACAAAGGTGACACATTCCCTCTCAGAACCACGAGGCTTGTTGAGAGAATCTCCGGTTTTGCAAGAAGCTTATACTAAAACTTGTCCCACTTCAGCCAAGAATTATATACATATGAAAGCATTGTTTAGATTATCCCGAACATGTCGCCACCTAGACCAATGTACTCTGATTTGAATTCAACATAAAATGAATACAAATATTTGAATTGGAGATCGTATATTACATGTAGTTTATAGTGAAATATGATTACTGCTATATGCCTGTTTTTTGTTATCAAGATAATATTTAAATGATTGTATAACTTGACAACAATCGTATTCAAATGAGGAAAATTAATTCATTAGTCCATATGGTAGATGACAATATATATGTTCATAGGGTGGAGTAAAATGTTCATATATGATGGAAGATCAAAATGTAGGACTAGATCCATTATAAACCGCAAGGTCACCTAACGATATATTCGAATTCAACATAACCTGGATTCAAAAAATTGAAATTCGAGATCCTCGCATTTGGAATCATATAAAAAGGGACATGACTCTTTCTTTTGGTGGGAATTGATTTGTTTTTTTTTGGTTGTTGAGGGAAGTGCGAATCGATTTGGTACTGTACAGGGTAATCTTGTTCTCCCGATTTTTTTACATTGTTCTTGTAGTTTTTTCAATGACATTTATAGAAATATATAAAAGGGGACATGACTCTCTTGTGTCTTGTATGAATTTTTTTTGTACATGTTAAGTTTGTTCTGCCGAACAAGGAATCCGCGCCTTGTTATCCGAAAATATTAGGGTCAAGTATATTTTGTCTCATCTGCTTTGAAACTCCCGCCGTGCCTTGTTTTCCCCAAATTTCGACGCGCGCAAAAACTCCCTCCTCATCCGAAATCGGTCCCGCAGCCCAGGCACACGAAATCCCCCTTCTACCCCTCAGCCGAAAATGCCGGCTCGACGTTGCGGTGTCAAAACCGGTGGGGGTATGCTGGTAACTTACTCTACATTTCAGACTAGTGCGTCCCAAAGCCATGGCTCCCCCTACCTTCCCCTTCGCCCCCATTTGTACATCGAGGCCACGCTTCTCGGTCGGCCTGCTGATCGCCGCCCAGCCAGATAATCTTCCTCGACAACATCGTCTGCCGCAACAGCTCGCCGTCCCTCATCCACTACACCAGATGAGGATCCGTCGTCGATCTCGTCGTCCAGCCGGATAAGCCGCCCCGTCCTCCACCTCCAAGGAGCTACCCCGACGTTCGCCTCGTTTATGGCGCCACCTCCATCGCCACAACGACGTCTTGACCTGCCCCACTGGAACCGCAACACCCTCACCAATTCCTCCAATGAAGCCGAGGCCAACTCGGCGCCACCAAGGAGGTTCTGCACTCACAGCTATATTTTATCTTTTCTTGGATCTCATGGGGCTGCCGGTGCTCAATACCTAGCAGCCATGGCGGGTCTCCATCGATGGCGCCATCGCCCGCCACTTCATCCACGGCGTCTCTTCCCCATGTCGTGCAACTGCTCTGCTCTGCTATTGCTGTCGGTCGCGCTGCTGCTCCACTCTTGCTCTCGTTCGTGCTGCTGCTTTGCTCTTGCTCTCGCTCGCGCTGCTGCTGCACGACCTTCGGTTGCTACAGGAGTTGCTGCTTTAGCACTCGCTCGTAGTTCTGCTGCACGACTTGCTCTTTGCTATTGCGTTCCCTTTTCAAGCGTCTGCTGATTTAGATCACTACTTCTCTACTACTAGTGCTCGAATGCCCTAAACATCTATTGCAATGCTCTTCTACTAGTTCAATCAGTTTCAATAGTAAATTTTAGTTCCGACTGTAAAGTTCAGTTTTTTCAGTTAAGTTCAGAGTAAACAATATTTACAGCATCTATCGGAGTGGCAGTGGCGCGGCTAATGCGTTTTACATCTAGCACTTTTTGGTGATGTATTTTACATCATCTATTGCAGATGATATTAGAGTCACACTTCAGATTAACATTGTCTGTCTTGTCCTTCTTCAGCCTCGATGCCGTACACCTCATCGAAGCTTATCCAACGATGGAACCGTCGAGCAGTACCCTCGGTGCCATTTCCAGAGGCCTTAGATCTTCTTCCCCGCCTCCGACAGTCACACCAGCATCTCCACCATCCACGTCCAACCCAATGATGTTGAGGTCGACAAGGCTATGCCAAAGAGGTTCTACACTTGTTGCATCACTTTGTTATTGTGCATTCATGTCAATCTCTCTGGGATCCTTTGCCATGGAACTACTATGGTACTACTATTCGTGCATTTGGTTAGGAGTGGAGCAAAGCAAAACTGGAGGATTTTTTCCTTTGGTGTCTCTTTCAAAGAAAAATGGTAGGAATTTTAATATCCAGTTGGACGTCCTTTTCAAATTAATATGCATGAAGAATTGGACTAATTTCATTACTGGCATAATAAGTTTCTTATTTTTTTTCATTTTCACGTGGTTTGACTTTAATTTGACCATGTTTCTCCATTCATGTGTTCTTCCCATTCTTGTGAAGCAAACACCGAGGTTCACAGAAATGCTATGTTTACAAATGCTTTGTTTTGCATGTGCATTCCTATTCTATTCCTGTGTTTTTCCTGTCGGTGCATTTATAGAATCCTCCAATTCTAAGGAGATCTTACAGATTTACTTCATTTTAAGATAGGCGTGAAAGACAACTATGTGTGTTATGTCATTTTCCTGCCGTGCCGTCATTCATCCCACCTGAGGTGCATCCTCGACAAAAGCGTTCACTACAACGGAGATTCAACCTGCAAACTTTCTTTCGCCGCCTCAGATCATCTTCCCTGTTGCCGGCAGCCCCGCCAACTGTATTACCATCATCGACTGAGTAGATGAACCTGAGAACTACACAGTTCCGTAAGAGAGGTTGCAGTCTTTCGTGTTTGCTTATGTTATACATCGGTTATTATTACCTGCTACTTTATCATTCAAACTTGAGTTTTAAAATGCCTGTGGGTCTCATATCGAGGCAACAACGAATAGTATCTGTCTACTATCTTGATCATCTGGGGTCTTCTATGTGGTTCATGTTGGGTGGGCAACAAACAGTAGATGATCCATTGTCTATCTTTTTAAACTGAGGCTATAATCTACATGCTATCATTAGGCGCCCCTTTGGCCTTACAAAATCGAACTAATTTTCTATTATGCATGTCAGTTATTGTACACAATCGTACTGAACATGTAGAGAAAAAGAGAAGACGGTTGCGTGTGAATACAATGTCATGCAGACGCCGCTCCATGCTGGGCGATGTGCCCCCCTTCCCGCCATTCCACATTGTATTACAAAGGAAGATATTTGTTCAGATGGGGATTCATAGGGAGCCGACCACTCCTATTTACCACCTGATGTGTTTGCTCTAACATGGCATGCTGATGTTGGTCATATCATGCATATGGCGCCTCGCATTGCTTACATTATTCATCATATATGTCATCAGCTTAGTTTAGATTTGCTTTGTGCGAATGCCACCTGTTTGGGTTCTATATCATACTTCCAATGTTCCTAAATATTTGTCTTTTTAGAGATTTCAACAAGTGATTACATACGAAGCAAAATGAGTGAATCAACACTCTAAAATATGTATATATAGGTCCATATGTAGTAGTCCATTTGAAATCTCTAAAAAGACAAATATTTAGGAATGGAGGGAGAATATGGAAATTATGCAATGCCATGTTTTTCAGCTAGTTATCATATATGTGAATTATGCACCGCCATGCAGCCAGGCCTCATATATGTGAATTATCTCATGCCATCTTTTTTCGTTACGTATTCCATTTGTCCACAATCTGTGTATATTAAACTACTCTTCATGTGTATCAGCCATTTGAGCCGGTTATGGGAAAATCAGGAGTGAAAACAAGGTCTTTAGAGCAGGCAATGGTACCTGTTGAAGCATATATCTCAATGGTTATAGGGAGCTCCTCAAAGGAGGATTCAAAGAAAGATGACTAGTCCTATATCCCACCTGAGGTGTATCCTCTAAGTTGCAATGGTTATATCTCATATCATTCACATGGTGTCTTGCATTGCTTAGTTTAGACATCATATGCACAATATTGAATTCCATCTGCTTAGTTTAGAGATCATACATGCGAGTGCCAGCTGCTTAGTATATGAATCAATCATGTTAATTATATCATGTCATCTTGTATACTTAGACAACATTTATGTGAATTATTTCATCCCAACCTATTTTAGAAAGACATCATATAGTTTTGTCATGTCATCTTGTTTAGATACTCATCATATGTTGAATTATGCCATTATATCATGTTAAGTTATCCACCATATATTTGAAACTGTGTCATGCTATCATGTTTAGTTAGGCATCATATATGTGAAATTGTGTCATGTTGTCCTGTTTGCTTAGACAACATATATGTGAATTACCACATCTGTCTATCATACAATGTATGTACGTTCAATTTATTTTCTTATTTATCAGCCATTTGAATTGGAGGGGGTGATGGTAGTATCAAAGGGAGCAAAAACCAGTTCTTCACAAAAGACAGTGCTACCTTTCGATGCAGATAGAACCATGGTTGTACTGGCCCACAAACTTTCCCCACTACACATAATCGAGACTATTCCAGATTGGACACTTAGACCGTTGGGTAGAGAACCAGCTACAACCCATCTAACCCGAACCCCAGCAGATAGAAACCCACTTCTAGTTGACAAAGCACCATGTCCACCACAGAGTACCCCCACACGAGCAGTTTGTAAAGCAACTCCAGTTCCCAAAGCATGAAGACCACCACAGCCAACCCAAACTCCACGTTTAAAGCAGAAGAGCAACTATTGTCAGGTCAGATTCCGTAGCTATGGTCCATACTCCTTTGCTATTGCATCACCGTATTTACTCATGCCAACTAGAATATGATGGATCCAATTGAAACTCTATTGGCGCAACAGGTATGTTTTAAACTTTTTTCTTTAACTGGATTGTTGTTCTAACTTCTTGCTCTATGTTGATTTTAGTTTCAGCTGTATAAACAGTTATATTCTCATGTGATGCACATTACAAGTGTTGTCAATGTTGTGTAGTTTCTCACACTTATATTCTGTCTATGCTGCTGTGTCTTGAAAATATATGAGTTGAACTGTGTATCTATCTTGATTTGGCAACATAAACTAGAATGTTATTGACAATACAGTGACCATAGTACATAGATATATGTTTGTTTCATGCTGTTATCGTGTCCACCTTACTACTGAACCGGTTTACCAAAATGAGTTTGGTATACTACATGCTAAACCTGTGATGTGTCTGCTTGTTTCTCTTGTAGTATGCGAACAAAATATTGGAGAAGAGCACCACACTATGCAATGGTAGAGAAAGTAATGCAGATAAGGTTCAAGATAGTGAGACAACCCTGTTGGTCTCCAAGAAAGGTGATAAAAACGATCTTGTAGACAGTGAGAAAACCACATAGTCCCGCGTTAATGTAGTGTTCGAGTTACTAGCCAGTACCGCTGGCACAAGCTCTTTGACCTCGCTGCCTGAATCACTTCGACTTCTTCAGTCTCAGCTACAAGCTGAAAGGCATCAGTCAGTTGTGCTGCGGCAAGAAGCCGAAGGACTGAGGAAGTCCCTGCAGAATATAGATGCATACTTTCTTGTGGAATAGCAAGCGCTGGAGGATTTAAGCGCCAAACAAGAGAAAGTTAATAAGCTTGCTAAGCATCTTGCCAGCATTATTGGTGCCCAGGATATTGTTTCTTGAGCTCTTCTGAAGTGGTTTCTGTTCTGGACTTGTTTTGCTGCGGCGTTTATTTGCACTGGTCGCCAACTTTGACGACCAGTGTATGTGATATGCTGCTTTGTTCCCTATATTTGCACTGGTAGCAAACTTTGATGCCCAGTGGATGTAATATGTGTAATATTCATGATAGCTTAGCGTAAGTTGCTTGCTTATTTAGTTCCTTGTTGTCTTGTTTATTTGTTTGGTTGTAGTTAGTGCAGTTCTTTTTCCGCGGTTTGCTAGTAGCCGCAATAACCTATTTTTTAAAACTAGGCCACAATAACCATGGGCTACATATTTACTATAGTTACCATGGGCATCCTACGGGTTGTAGAAACAATGGGCCATCTACGGTCCATAGAAACAATGGGCCTTCTATGGGTCGTAGCATCAATGGGCCTTCTACGTGTCGTATGATCGATAGGCCAAACATGGGCCAATAACAGACCGCATTATGGGCCATAAATGGGCTAGATTTGGAATCGGCCGAAAATAACTAGCCGTCGTTAATCAGCCGTATTGGACGACGCTATGAAAACGGCCCAACGGATTAACGGGCTGCAAACGGGCCGATTGTAACCGCTGGCCGAATTTGACCCACAAGCAGAAAAGGCCAATAACGGGGCATAAGTAACGGAATGCTGGAAATGAGCCCAAGAATAAATGGGCCATGAGAAGGCCGAAAGATAACATAGGTTGGAAATGGCCCAAATGAATAGTGGGCCATTAATGGGTATAAAGGGGTACACTGTTCATTGCGGGCCAAATTCACGACAGGTCGTTAATGGGCCAAGAGTTACAAATCGCCTCGTATGGGCTGAAAGACATCATGGGCCATACATGGGCCAGAAGTTACAATGGGTTGGAATCATATTGGACGGCCCAGATGAAGCTACTGGGCTTAATTCCGATAGGCCGTAACGGGCCGTGAGTTAGCGGGTCGTAAATGGGCTATATAGGAACAGGCTTTCGGTGGGCCGGCCCATTATCTTTTGACCAAGTCAAACGGGCCGACCTTTTCACCGAAATGGGCCTCTATTGGGCCGTGTCACGTGTCGACGTGTCATAGGCGCCTCATGTCCAATGAATGGATGACATATGTCCCAACGGTGAGCCAACACGTGTTTCCTTTGGCCAATGAGAATTTTACATGTGGAAAATTCTCATTGGTCCGGGCTGTTAGCGGGTTATTGGATCCAAAACCGGACCCGATAGCTTAACGATGACCTATTACGGTGGATGCCACGTGTTGGTCACCCTTGACGAAAGCACTTCCATGACGCACGATTTATCGTCATGGAAGTGGACACTTCCATGATGACAATTTTGGTAATGTCATGGAACACTTCTACGACAACACATGTATGACTATTTTGATTCTGTCATAAAATCGTCATGGATGTACATGCATGATAGAAAACGTGACCTACTATGACAAACAGGTATCATCACGGAAGTGTCTTTTTTTGTAGTGTATGCACTTATGATTGGAACTCTAGCAAGCATCCGCAACTAGTAAAGATCATTAAGGTAAAACCCAACCATAGCATTAAAATATCAAGTCCCCTTTATCCCATACACAACAACCCCCTTACTCGGATTTATGCTTCTATCACTCAAGCAACCCACTATAAGCAAATCATGAACGTAGTGCAACACCCTACACCGGGAATCCTACACGTGTGCACAACACGGAAGGCACCATAGGACAGCACCAAAATAAAACATACAACTCAAACCAATCTAGATCATCAATCAACCCAAAAGACAAAAGAAATCTACTCAAAACATCATAGTATGGCAACACATCATTGGATCTTAATATGTGGAATAAAGCACCAGGGGATTACGGTAGAGTGTGGGAGTGTGGACCACGTAAAAGAGATGAGGAAGGTCATGAAGATGGTAATGTTGATGAAGACGATCACTGCGGCGATGATTCCCCTGGTGCCACTCCGGCGCCACTGAGAGAGAGGAGAAGAGAGTTTCCCCCTTGTGCTTCCTCCTCCATGGCCTCGCCCTAGATGGGGATAGGTTCTCCCTCTGGTCCTTGGCCTCCATGGCGATAATGGTCCCCTCCGGGATCCTCCTCCATGGCCTCCGGTGATGATGGCCCCCTCTGGCAGGGTGCTAGAGAGGGCCTAGATTGCTTTTTCATGGATACAGAGGCTTACGGCGGCGGAACTCCTGATCTAGGTTTATTTCTGGGGTTTCTATATTTATAGGAATTTTTGGCATCGAAAACAAGTCTGGGGGGTCCATGAGGAGCCCACATTATCGGAGGGCACCCGCAGGGGGTAGGGGGCGCCATCCACCCTTGTGGAGGCCTCGTGGCCCTTCTGGCCCAACTCTTTTGCTTCGGGGGCTTCTTCTGGTCCATAAAAAATCTCCGTAAATTTTTAGGTCATTTGGACTCCATTTGATATTCCTTTTCTGCGAAACTCAAAAACAAGAAAAAACAGAATCTGGCACTGGGCTCTAGGTTAATAGGTTAGTCCCAAAAATCATATAAAATAACACACACATATATATGCATATAAAACATCCAAGATAGATAATATAATAGCATGGAACAATCAAAAATTATAGATATGTTGGAGACGTATCAAGCATCCCCAAGCTTAATTCCTGCTCGTCCTCGAGTAGGTAAATGATAAAAACTGAATATTTGATGTGGAATGCTAGCAAGTGCACAAGGTTGATCAATGATAATTTCAATCACTTTTTGTAGCATCATTATATATCATAACAGTGGCTCATATGATAAAGCTTTTCATGATCAAGTAACAAGTTATTCACATGTTAAAGCATAGCCCATAAACTTTCTTGAAAACTAACAAACTATGTTCTCAGTCATCAAACAATTGCAATTCATCTTATCTTCAAGAAGGGTCTATATAAGAGCTTTGATTTAGAAAATCCCACATACTCAACTATCATATAGTCTTCCATGTTTGCTACCACTCAAAGCATATTTTTAGAACAAATAGCATCCATTGAACATAGAGAAAGGTAGGGGCTTAATGTTTCGCCTCCCAACTTACTTTTCATATAGATAATTGTCAACAATAATAACCCATGATCAAATATATTTGAATGGCCATATATGCTTAGATCTTTCCCCACCACATGATACTTGCCAACTAAAGAATAATTGAGGTTGAAATAGGAGGGATACTATTGACTCTTGCATAAAAGTAAATACATGAAAGTAAAAGATAGGCCCTTCGTGGAGGGAAGCAAAGGTTGTCATGTGCTTTTAAATGTTGGATGTGCACATACTTAATGCAAAGAAATGCCACGTTGTATTGCCCTTTGTGATAACAACCTTTATTATGCAGTCTGTCACTTTTATTCCTTTACCACCACAAGTTCGCACAATGCTTATTTTACCTTACAATAAAAGATCATACATATTTAGGAGCAATTTTTATTGCTTTTTGCACCGATGACAGCTTACTTGAAGGATCTTATTCAATCCGTAGGAAGATATTGGGGACAGTCATGGCATGAAATGGGCTTTAAGGGTTTTGGTTGCACAAGTAGTATCTTTACTTAGTACAAATTTTTTTGGCTAGCAAAAGATCCTAAGAAAGCACCACATGTTAGAGGATCCATCACAATATAACTTCTACGCAAATATACCCAAACATAACTCATTATGTTGTCTAACTTGTCGAACTTCAACTAATTTGCTCAAGTTTGAAAATAATTAATGGGGCTCACAATCATAGAAGATGTCCAAGATAGTATATTTATATGTAAAATCTCTCTTCCTTCAATATTCTTTCATGAATTGTTCAAGTGACCAATGTTGAGTTTGCTAACTTTCAATAAACTTTTCCACCTATACATATTATATGTGAAGTCATTACTCCCCATGGTATAAGCATATAAAATATATAAAAATTCAGATTTATGATATTCAATTCATTTAACCATTTACTCATAGGATATAAGTGAAGCACGTGAGTAAATGACAAACTACTCCAAAGAGATATAAGTGAAGAACAATGACTAGTCAATTAATTAACTAGCCATGGGAGGACTCTCTCTCGTTCAAGATTTTAGATCAAATGATTTTATTCAAACAAAAAGTAAAATGAAAATACGCTCCAAGCAAAACACATATCATGTGACGAATAAAAATATAGCTCCGAGTAAGGTATACATACGATTTTGAAGAAGAGAGAGGGGATGCCTTCCGGGGCATCCCCAAGCTTAGGCGCTTGAGTCTTCCTTGATTATTACCTTGGGGTGCCTTGGGAATCCCCAAGCTTAGGATCTTTCCAATCCTTATTCTCCTTATATCGATATCTCACCCAAAACTTGAAAGTTCAATCACACAAAACTTAACGGAACTTCGTTAGATGGGTTAGTATGATAAAGAGTAAAGCATTCACTTTGGTACTGTCAAAGACAAGATTCATAATTGTCCTCACACAATGCCTACTATACCATATCATTTCTACAATTTACATTGAGCAAGATAAGCCATAGAAACTAGAAAATAAGCAAACTATGCATTGAAAATAGAATCTGCTAGAAACTGAACAGTCTTTGATAATCCGAAGAAAAACCAGACTTCTGCTACTCCAAAAATTCTGAAAAATTAGGAAAACCTAGGAAGTTTTTGTATGAATATTTTGTAAAAAAAAATATCAAAAGCACGCTTCTGTTATTTTTTTTAAATTCTGGCAATGAGCGCAAAAGTTTCTGTTTTTCAGCAAGATCAAATCAACTATCACCGTAAGTCATCCCAAAGGTCTTACTTGGCACTTTATTGAAATAAAAGCTATAAAACATGATTACTACAGTATCTTAATCATGTGAACACACAAAAACAGTAAGGATAAATATTGGGTTGTCTCCCAACAAGCGCTTTTCTTTAATGCCTTTTTGCTTGGCATGCTATTATAATGATACTCTTCCAAGACAAAATCCGAAGATAGTATTACTCATACTATAAAATGTACAAGTGAAGTTAATAGAGAATTCCAACAATAATATAGATTTTCCAATATCCAAGCTCAAAATATATAAGTGAAGCACATGAAGCATTCTATAAGGCCATACTGAAAAGATTTAAGTGAAGCACAAAGAGCATTCTATAAAGACATACTCAAAAGATTTAAGTGAAGCAGAAAGAGCATTCTACAAATCAATGAAGGGCTATATCACACTATCGAGGAGCATAAAGGAAAAGAAAAGAGAAATAAACACAAAAGACTCATATCATGAGAACAAAACAGAAACCGAGGTATACCGATAATTGTTGAAGAGGAAAGATGGGATGCCAACTGGGGCATCCCCAAGCTTAGATGCTTGAGTATCCTTGAAATATTTACTTGGGGTGCCTTGGGCATCGCTAAGCTTGAACTCTTGCCTCTTCTTATTCTTATCATATTGGTAACTCCTTGTTCTTCGAACACTTCATCAACACAAAACATAACAAAAAACTTTGTGAGATCCGTTACTATGATAAAGCAAATCACTACCTTTTGGTACTATTGTAAACTCATCCCAATTTCATATTAGCATTATATATACTCTATTACAACTTCACCATGGTTCATACCCCCCCGATACTACCCATAGATTCATCAAAATAAGTGAACAACACATAGAAAACAGAATCTGTCAAGAACAGGACGGTTAGTAGCAATCTGGAACTTTTGTATACTTCTGTCAATTCAAACATTCTAAAAAATTAGGACAAACTAAAAAAAATTGATAGAAGCACTATGTAAAAATTTCAGGATTTTAACATGCTCTAGTAAAAAATGAAAATTCAAATACTACAACAAAAGTTTCTGTTTTTTCTGCTGCACACACCAAAACAAGCAATTTAAACATTCTAAAGCCAAACCTTGGCATATTATTTTTATAATTATGTAAGGGGATAATTATTTTGAGAAACTTCCATGAAAAATTCTAAATTGCTTCCATGAGCATGAACACAAGTGTTCCAGATCGACGCTCACTTCTCCAATGCTTAACACTCCAATCACTTGTCTTTTTGAAAAAGTTTTTAGGCACAAGAGGCAAGTAATTTTTTTGTATTTTCATTCTTTTAATTTTTTGTTTGTTTCACCCACAACTAAAGAAAACAAAAACAAAAGGGAAAACGAATCTACTTAGTGAAGAAAGCAAACAAGCATACATGAGAATATCAACCCCACGCTATTGCTCCCCGGCAACGGCGCGAGAAAAGAGCTTGATAATCCCCAAGTGCAAGGAATCATTGTAGCAATTTTTAAAGGTGGAAGTGATAAGTATGGAGTGTCGAATCCACAAGGAGCTAAAGGTAAGATCAATATTCTACCAAGTCCTATCCGCCACTGATACGACTCTACGTACACCGAATGTTTGCTTCCATCTAAAAACGAGAAATAAAACTACGTTGTGGGTATGAAGAGGATAACATTGCATGATATCGGAGAACTAAAATATGAAAATGGGTGTTGTTAATATAAAGTTAGAATATATTACTATATATTATTATTGGCGAGTGTGGAATAATGATGGATCGGCGTGCGGAATTATCCTAGGCAATTGTTAACAAGAACAATGGCCGTTATTGCAATTTTATATGAGGGAGAGACATAAGCTAACATACTTACTCTCCTTGGATCATATGCACTTATGATTGGAACTCTAGGAAGCATCTGCAACTACTAAAGATCATTAAGGTAAAACCCAACCATAGCATTAAAGTATCAAGTCCCCTTAATCCCATACGCAACAACCCCCTTACTCGAGTTTATGCTTCTGTCACTCAAGTAACCCAATATAAGAGAATCATCAACAGGAATCCTTCACGTGTGTGCAGCACGGAAGGCACCATAGGACAGCACCAAAATAAAATATACAACTCAAACCAATCTAGATCATCAATTAACCCAAAATACAAAAGAAATCTACTCAAAACATCATAGGATGGCAACACATCATTGGACCATAATATGTGCCATAAAGAACCATATTCAAGTAGGGGGTTACAATAGGGAGCGGGAGAGTGGACCGCGTAAAAGAGATGAGGAAGTTGATGAAGATGGTGATGTTGATGAACATGATTCACGACGATGATTCCCCAGGTGGCACTATGGCGCCACCAAGAGAGAGGGGAAGAGAGTATCCCCCTTGTGCTTCCTCCTCCATGCCCCCTAGATGGGGAGAGGTTCTCCCTCTAGTCCTTGGCCTCCATGGCGAATATGGCCCCCTCTAGGATCCACATCCATGGCCTCCAGGGATGATGGCCCCCTTCGGAAGGGTGCCAGAGTGGGCCTACATTGCTTTTTTGGGGCTACAGAGTCTTACAGCGGCGGAACTCCTGACCTAGGTTTATTTCTAGGGGTTTCTACATTAATAGTAATTTTTGGTGTCGAGAACAAGTGAGGGGGTCCACGAGGAGCCCACAAGACCGGAGGGCGCCCTCCACCCTTTTGGAGGCCTCGCGGCTCTTCTGGCCCAACTATTTTGCTTGGGGGCTTTTCTGGTCCATAAAAAATCACCATAAATTTTCAGGTCATTTGGACTCCATTTGATATTCCTTTTCTACGAAACTCAAAAACAAGGAAAAACAGAAACTGGCACTGGGCTCTAGGTTAACTGGTTTGTCCCAAAAATCATATAAAATAGCATATAAAACATCCAAGATAGATAATATAATAGCATGGAACAACAAAATGATACATACATTGGAGACGTATCAGAACCGTGGCCGAGAAAGTAGCGGCACGTGTAGTAGTAGAGCCCTCGACGTAGCCGTTAAGGCAGTTCCTTTTAAACTGTGAACACCTACGTACAACCAGATGATAAGAAATACGGCCACATATGTACATATGGGTGGGGTCTCGAATGCCTACTCGTGCATACGTACGACAAGGGCTCATGTACATCAAGAGGCAGCGGACGGGAGCAACGACGTCGTATTCATCGGGAGCCAACCGACATGGACGGAATAGACGAAACGAGATATGGCGTACCACAGAACGAAGGAAACAGCCTTCTGTTCGATCGCGTATAGTCGAAACGGGGTCCTCTTGATCGGGAAGGGTCTGGTGAGGGAGTCCTGGACTAAGGGGTCCTCGGGCGTCCGGCCTATTGGACATGGGCCAAATTATTGGGCCATGAAGATACAAGATGGAAGACTTATTCACATGTCCGGATATGACTCTCCTTTGCGTGGATGGCAAGTCAGGCGGCCGGATATACTATTTCCTTTCTATGTAACCGACTTTGTATAACACTAGTCCCCTCAAGTGTCTATATAAACTGGAGGGTTTAGTCCGTAGGGACAATCATAATCAGATAGGCTACACTTCTAGGGTTTTAGCCATTACGATCTCATGGTAGATCAACTCTTGTAACCCCCGTAATCATCAATATTAATCTAGAAGGACTTAGGGTTTTACCTCCATCGAGAGGGCCCGAACCTGGGTTAACATTGTGTTCCTTGTCTCCTGTTACCATCAACCTTAGACGCACAGTTCGGGACACCCACGATCTGTCGGTTTTGACACCGACATTGGTGCTTTCATTGAGAGTTCCACTGTGTCATCGAAGTCAGGGTTGATGGCTCGCCTCGTGATCAAGAACAACATCACCGTCGATGGAGCCCTGGCCTCAGGCCAAACCCTTCGTCTAGGTGACTTTATTATGGACGCCCGTTCGGCCGGTGAGCCGAAGATGACTTCTCGGGTCATCAAAAATAGCCTTGGAATTGACTCCGAATACTATAGACAGATGGATCCAACTGAATTATCGTCCTTGAACGAACTCCTGGATCACATCGCCGCCTTGGGGGTCACTACAGACTACGGTCGGATTGGGATTAAACCCGATCAGAGAGAAATCAAATCTCCATCGATCACCCACCAGATAGCGGTAGTGGAGGAGCAAAACAACAACTCTCCCTCTATATTGAGGACGAACTATGTACGAATTTCCGATCTCGAAGATCCGTATACCTGTCCACAGGGCGACATGCCTTGTCCTCCGAACTTGGAATCAGATGGTAGACCTAAAAAGTCGGTCGATCTCCCGGAGCCCGAATTTATTCGGCTCGGAAATTTCTCAAACTTCGGATCCCAAATTGGGCCAGGGTTCGGACTTAAATCCACCCACCCACCCACATATACGCGGTCTCACATACCTACGACAACACTCTCAGGAAACAGTCCATCACTTTTGGGCCAGGTTCCTCCTTGTCAAGAACAAGATCAAGGATTGCCGCGACGAAGACGCGATCTCAATATTCTGCAATAATTGTACGAACGAAGGAATCCTCAACCCTATCAACCGCCATCGCGTATTACACTTCGCCGACTTGGCAACCATAGTACAGAAGCACTGCTAAGTGGAAAACCCAGGCAGCTCGTTGGGAGCCGCCATCTCCCACTCAACCTTTCGTTCGGACAAAAAGGATGCTCCCTCGAGAGGCGCCCAACAAAGCAGTAAAGAAATCCAAACCCATTACGGGGCGCAGAACCATTCTAGAAGGATGGCTCGATAGGCCATGCAAAATACACACAACACCGGATACCATACCTACCCACAGCCTTAGGGCATGTTGGATACTCCGGTAAGTTGCCAAGAGTGGCAACGATATCCTCACCAAACATACCTCGAAACAACTCCACCCGGAACACGACGACCGCAGAGTATTGACAGTCTTAGAGACTTTCGCTTCAAACAATCGGCGTAAGAGGGCACTCCGGGCCAAACAGTATTATCACTCTCGCAAGTGATCTGGATATAGCCCTCCGCGCCTAAAACAAACAGCCTCCCTGGCCCTCGAGGCACACTCTGAGGCCCTTGTGGCTGAAGGGTTACACGCGCTGCGCTCAATGGTGGATAGGGACGACATAATCCTCGACAAGCACTCTAAATCCACCTCCTTCAAACCAACAGATGAAATAGTCAAGTTTCCAGTCCACCCGACAGACCCAGAGAAAATAGCCTCCATCGATGGAGAACTGGACTCAACAGTGGATGCCGCACTACGAGCGTTCCTACGCAAGAATTGGGACATATTCGCCCGACACCCTTCTGGTATGCCAGCAATCCCACGCAGGTTGGCTGAGCACAGCCTCAACATATTGAAGGGATACAAGCCAGTTAAGTAAACACTGCGGTGCTTTTCCGAACCCAAACGACAAGCCATGGGGGAGGAGCTAGCCAAGCTAATCGAGGCCGGATTCATTAGAGAAATAAAACATTCGGACTGGCTAGCAAACCTGGTGATGGTGCCAAAGAAGGATAAATCCTAGCCCTTGTGCGTCAATTTCAAAGACCTCAACAAAGCTTGCCCTGAGGATCTTCCCGCTCCCGCGCATCGATCAAATTATTGACGCCGCTGCAAGACACGACTCACTATGTTTCCTTGACGCATATTCCGGATACCATCAAATTAAAATGAAGGAATCCGACCAATCCGCAACGGCATTTATTACCCCATACAGGCCTTTCTGCTTCAACACTATGCCCTTTGGGCTAAAAAATGCCGGTGCCACCTACCAACACATGATTCAAACATGCCTGCAGAAAAAAATCGGTAAAACAGTTGAAGCATATGTGGACGACATCGTCATCAAGACTAAGTGCGTCGAATCATTAATAGATGACTTACGCCTGACATTCGTCAATCTCCACACATATGAGATTAATCTCAATCCGGAAAAATGTGTATTCGGCGTCCCCTCGGGAAAACTACTGGGCTTTATTGTTTCCAGTCGAGGAATCGAGGCACATCTAGCCAAAATCCGAGCTTTATCACAATTGGCTACACCAACAGACCTTAAACAGGTCCAAAAGCTAGCTGGATGCATGGCAGCTTTAAGTCACCTTATCTCCAGATTAGGAGAAAAAGCATTGCTACTTTATCGGCTCCTCCGACGCACCGATCACTTCGAGTGGACAGACACAACAATGGTCAGATTGGAAGAAATAAAGGCTCTTTTAACAAGCAACCCAATCCTAGCCGTTCCAAGCGCTAGTGAACCAATGCTATTATACATATCTGCAACACACCAGGTGGTGAGTGCAGTACTCGTCGTCGAATGAGAAGAGGACATACACAAATTCCTGCTCAAAAAGCTAGTATACTATGTATCCACTATCCTAACTCCATGCAAATCCCGGTACCCTCATTATCGAAAGATAGCATACGCGGTATTCATGGCATCCCGGAAGCTACGACACTATTTCCAAGAGTGCTCGATCACAGTGGCTTCCGAAGTTCCACTAAACGACATAATAAACAATCCCGACGCAACAGGACGGATTTCCAAGTGGGCCATTGAGCTCCTTCCATTCGATATAACAGATAATCCACGCCGGGTCATCAAATCCCAAGTGCTGGCAGACTTTATCGCCGAATGGACAGAAGCCGAACTCCCTAAAGAGTACATCACATATTCCAACTCGGTCATGCCTTTCAATGGTTCCTAAATGCTGGCGGGCTTTGGGGCAGACGTTGTTCTAACATCCCCCACTGGAGTTATAGTTCAGTACATACTCCAAATATTATACACACACTCCAACAATGCAGTCGAATATGAGGCTTTACTGCATGGTCTTCGGATGGCTGTCTCCATGGGCATACAATGCCTGGAAGTGCACAGGGACTTGAACATGGTGATATCACAAATAAATGGAGATTTTGATGCCAAGGATCCGAAGATGGCGGCTTACCGTAACGTCGTTCTCAAAATGTCGGCTCGGTTCGAGGGGCTCGAGTTTCACCATGTGGCTCGAGAGAGTAATCAAGCGGCGGACGTCCTTGCTCGCGTTGGCGCCATGCGCAACCCCGTCCCACCTAACATCTTCTTGGAAAGGCTTTTCAAGCCATTTGTGGTGTGGCAAGGTGTAACACCCTCGATGCGAATATATCTCCCACGTGTCGAGTCACGACTTGGAGGCATAATCGCATTGAAGGCATATGTCGCAAGTTAGGCAATCTTCACAACATCCCATGTAATGTATAGATAATAAAAGGGGAGAAAACATAGTTGGCTTACACTCGCCACGTCAATCAAGTACATAAATAACATTACATCATCCAAACACTCATGGCCCGAGAGAGAGAAGAGGAGGCAAAGCGCGAGTGAGAAACTAGAGAACAACCTGCGCAAGCATTACTTCAACATCGTGTCCACTTCCCGGACTCCGCCGAGAAGAGGCCATCACGGTAACACACTCAGTTGATTCATTTTAATTAAGTTAAGGTTCAAGTTATCTACAACCAGACATTAACAAATTCCCATATGCCCATAACCGCGGGCACGGCTTTCGAAAGTTCAAATCCCTGCAGGGGAGTCCCAACTTAGCCCATGACAAGCTCTCCCGGTCAATGAAGGAATAGACCTCCTCCCGAGTCGTTCCGATCAGACACGGTACCTCGGTTCTTCAAGACACTTCGACAGGTTAAAACTAATCCAGCAACACCACCCGAATGTGCCGACAAATCCCGATAGGAGCTGCACATATCTCGTTCTCAGGGCACACTCAGATGAGCGCTCCATACAACTAAAACCAAACCTCAAGTTTCCCCGAGGGGGCGCTGCACAGGACTCTAGTTTGGACCAACACTCAGGAGCACTGGCCCAGGGGGGTTTAAAATAAGAAGACCCTCGGGCTCTGGAAACCCAAGGGAAAAAGAGGCTAGGTGGCAAATGTTAAAACCAAGGTTGGGCATTGTTGGAAAAGCTTTAATCAAGGCGAACTATCAAGGGGTTCCCATTATAACCCAACCGCGTAAGGAACGCAAAGTCCGGGAACATAACACCGATATGACGGAAACTAGGGCGGCAAGAGTGGAACAAAACACTAGGCGAGAGGCCGAGCCTTCCACCCTTTACCAAGCATATAGATGCATTAAGATAACAAGATAATATAATGCTATCCCAACAAGTAAATAAATGTTCCAACAAGGAACGGCCTCCAATCTTCACCTGCAACTAGCAACGCTATAAGAGGGGCTGAGCAAAGCGGTAACATAGCCAATCAACGGTTTGCTAGGACATGGTGGGTTAGAGGTTTGACATGGCAATTTGGGAGGCTTGAAAGAAAGTGGTAGGCATCGTAGCATTGGCATAGCAAAAGAGCGAGCAATCTAGCATAGCAAAGATAGTAGTGATTTCGAGGGTATGATCATCTTGCCTGCAAAGTTGTCAGAGTTGACTGGATCCTCGAAAGCAAACTCAACGGGCTCCTCGTTAGCGAACTCGTCTCCCGGCTCTACCCAAACAAGACAAACAAGCAAACGGAACACAATCAACCATGTGCAAAGCTCAAACAATATCATGAAAAGATGGTATGCTATGCGGGATGCGATGCGGGATGCATATGCAAGATTTTACAAGGGATGCATGAACCTGACATCAACTTGGGAATCCAAGTGTGCCACTGGAAAGATGAGATGAAATCGCTTGAAAACGATATAAAGAATGCCGGAATCGGAGTTACGGTTTGGAAACGGCAAGCGATTCAAATATGACACCAGTCTGCGATTTACAGCAAGTAGCCATCTAAATGCAATGAGATGAACATGCTACAGCATCCAAACATGACAACAAAATATATAGCAGGGATGCATTCATGATGCTTAACAAAAGTCTAGCACTGAGCTATGGCCAAATCATCCATTAACAGGTTCAAACAAGCATGGCAAAAATGCATATGGCAAACAAATTTCAGACTTAGTGAAATTAACACTTGTCTGGAATTTCAGATTAGGTAGCACTCTTCGGAGCAACAAAACTACATGCTACAGGACCTGAACATGGCAAATTAAAGTATGGCATGGAGCTACTCAAATAGCTTAACAAAATCCCTTAGTGACCTTGAGCCAAAAGGGATCAGAAAATACAATTGCAAGCATGTGAACATGGCAAAAACATAATCAGTTCTCAGACTTAGTGAAAACTGAAGCATGCTGAAAATAGATATCAAGTAGGCATGTTTACGAGCTCGATGCACTCACTACGGAGCAAGTCATGACAATCTAAGCATACACCCATCAACAATACACAAAATTCAAGCTATACATGGCAAGAACAATAGCATAGCATGCACGGATCAACTACAACATCCTCGGCAAAATCGCTAACAAGTAGACAATCTGCCCAGATTCACGAAGTAGCAAAAGTAGAGCTCGATTGACTCAAGCTAGGGTGCTCCATAATTGCAAACCAAGACATGGATGTATATAGCACTACAAGATTAACAGAACATCCTTACTGATCATCCTCAAAAGAGGCACGGATCACTATGAAACAACATGAACATATGGCCATATGAGATAAACAGCTCAAGGACTTAGTCGAAATGCTAAGTCCCTGAAATCAGAATTACCAAGTGCCTCACTTTGCAAGCTTGTGCTAGTCACCACACACATCACAAAAATACATGGGTTGCACCTCTGGAAAGATGGCAAAACCCTTAACAAAACATATGTAGAGCTCATGGGCATATCATGCACACAATAATCATGGCAAAAATGACAAATATCTAAATGGAGTAGCAGATCTGACAAATATCTCAAGTAGGCCTCTTCTAACAGCATTTCGGGCATCAATATGAACTCAAATGAAAATGATGCAATGGAATGAAATGATGTACTCTCTAAGACGAACAATTTGATATGCTATATGCCCAAAACGGAGCTGCGGATGCAAAGTTATAGCACGATGAACAGGGCAACATGAACTAGGGTTTCGGGAAAAAAGTCAACCGGATCCCATCCAGATCTGGATCTGGCGCGTTTCCCGAGGATGGCCGGAGTGAGTTCGCCGGAGTTCGCCGGCGATGGACTTGGCGCGGAGGAGAGGCTCGGCGGCCGGACCCGAGGGAGAGGAGGAGGCGGCGGACGGCGGCGGTCTCCGGGCGGAGCAGGGCCGGGGCTTGAGGGCGTGGCGGCTAGATGCGGGCGGCACCGGCGATGGCGCGCGGGGCGGCCGGACCGGGTCGAGGCGGTGGCGGAGCGGCAGGCGCCGGTCGCAGGACCGCGGGAAGAAAGGCAGCGGGGTCGGCGAGAGGAGGCGCGGCGGCGATTGGCTCGGGGGGCCGCGCACGGGCTCTCCCGGGCCGGTGGCGGTGAGATGCGACCGAGCCAGTGGGGGCGCGCCACATGGCGGCGGCGGAGCAACCCGGACGTGTCCGTCGGCGTAAAAAATGTCCGGTGGCGCGGGGAGCTAAATTTTTAGGGTTTCGCCCGGGTTTGGAAAGTAGGGATCTATAAATAGGGGTAGGAGGAGCTAGGAGAGTCCAAATGAGGTGCGGTTTTCGGCCACGCGATCATGATCGAACGCTCTAGATGATGGATAGGGTTTTAGTGGGTTTTGGGCCAAATTGGAAGGGTGTTGGGCTGCAACACACATGAGGCCTTTTCGGTCCCTCGGTTAACCGTTGGAGTATCAAACGAAGTCCAAATGATACGAAACTTGACAGGCGGTCTACCGGTAGCAAACCAAGGCCGCTTGGCAAGTCTCGGTCCAATCCGGAAATGTTTAATCCCCACCCACGAAAGAAAGGTAGAAATGACCACCGGAGGAGAACGAAGCACCGGAATGCAAAACGGACAACGGGGAAAATGCTCGAATGCATGAGATGAACACGTATGCAAATGTAATGCACATGATGACATGATATGAGATGCATGACAACGATAACAACACACGAAGACAAAGACCCGAACCCGAGAAAATAAAATAACTTAACACCAAGTCATATCCGGGGTGTTACACAAGGGGAGAGCGGCGACGTCAGTCTAGACCCGACCATAACCCCAGATGCCGAACATACCGACATCATCGGAGGCTCGGTCACCAAAACAACACCATCGGCCCATCTTGTAATGGCAGTCATTGCCCCATGGACCGAACCATTCTTGTCCTACTTCAATAGGCGAGAGCTCCCTAAGGATCAGAATGAGGCCCGCCGCATTGTTCGGCGTTTGAAAGCCTATAAGGTCCATGAAGGAGAACACTACAAGAAAAGCGCTACCGGAGCGCTTCATCGATGTTTCTCCGAGGAGGAGGGGCGACAACTTTTGGCTGAAATTCATGCCGCTCTCAGTGGTCACCATGCCGCAGCTCGGGCCCTTGTAAGCAAGGCCTTCCGTACAGGTTTCTACTGGCCGACGGCCCGAGCAGATGCACAGGACCTTGTCCAACGTTGCGTCGGATGCTAGCTTTTCGCCGACCAAAGACATATGCCACCCACTTCTCTACAAACAATCCCCGTCACTTGGCCTTTCTCGGTCTGGGGGCTTGACATGGTTGGACCCCTTAAAGGTGGCAGCCATAAGAAAAAATATCTGCTAGTTATGGTAGATAAGTTCACTAAGTGGATAGAGGCCAAGCCAGTTAAAACGGCCGAAGATGGACCAGTGATAGACTTTATATCCAGTGTTGTGCACCATTACGGTGTTCGACACAACATCATCACCAACAATGGATCTAACTTTACAACCAGTGAGGTGAAAAACTAGTGTGCTAATCTCGGCATTAAGCTCGATTACGCCTCCGTATATCATCTGTAAACAAACGGTCAAGTAGAACGAGCCAATGGTCTTATTATGAGTGGCATCAAACCCAGACTAGTGCGGTCTTTAAAAGAATCAGACAAGCACTGGGTTGAGGAGCTTGACTCCGTACTCTGGGGGTTGCGGGCCACGCCCGATCGCACTACCAGATACACAACTTTCTTTATGGTGTACGGCGCAGAGGCTATGTTACCCTGCGACATTATTCATGACTCACGTCAAGTGCGCATGTACGAAGAGAGAGAGGTCGAGCTCAATCAGTAAGACATCTTAGATGTCTTGGAGGAGGAGTGAAACGTTGCAAAAGTCCGTTCCACATTTTATCAACAGCAGGCCCGCAGATATCAAAGCAGAGAAGTACGAGCCAAGTCTTACAACATTGGCGAACTTGTTCTATGCCTCCAAGAGAAGAAAAAGGACAAACTAAAGCAAAGTGGGAGGGTCCCTTCATCATTGACGAAGTTCTCACTGGGGAAGCGTACCGCCTGCACAACGCATCCGACAATCGCCTAGAGCCGAACCCCTGGAACGCGGCCAGACTCGGACGATTCAATGCCTAGCGCCGAACTCTTTGTGCGTTTCCTTCTACCTATTGTTTCCAATACTATTTTCCTCTATTTTTGCCATTTTCTTTTTTAGCTTTCAAGCTCTTCGCATAGCTCAACTGTGCACATGTGACATACACATACTCAAATATGTGCGTCCATTATATCTGGGGGCTTCTTGTACAGAAGCTTATTATTGTTATCTTCCGAGCATCAAGCTCGTCACATATGTGTGTTCTCCTCATATGTACCTTTTCTTCGCCATTATATGCATCGATATGACTTAAGTTTTGGCCAAGCTGGGTTGCCTGGCTCCTGTGCTTATGCCCTATGTACCCGTTAGTTCGGCTAGGGCATAAAGGGAGCACCTCTGCGATTGTTATTGCCCGGTCATCCGGATGTGTACCTCAGACTAGGTGAAGCCGAAACCTAGCGTTCTTAAGGTAATATTCGGTCGGCGGACTAAAGATGCTTTTTCATTCAACCAATGGTAAGCACCCCAGAGGTTACGAACACTACGATTTCTGCAAATCACAGTTCAGACATGCACATTAACGCATGACTAGCCAGGGAAAGGAACCCTTAACAGAACTATTCTCTCTGGAAGATGTTTCTTACAATCACAATGTAATATAACATAGCTAGCCGGATACAACTTGTCTATTCAAGCAACTATGACCCCTACGCCTAGTTTCCATGCATACCCAGGTCTCTTTTTTGCCGCTCATATATTCGGAAACACTCTGCACCTTCGGGTCCAGAGGTCGAAGCGAAAAGGTCTTCCATGAGAACCATTTTACAAATCCGGCTTGGGACAAATATGTCAAGGAAAGTACATAGTCAATTGGACTCAAAAATTTCCTCCTCTACACCGTCTAACAGGCTGTCTAACTTACAATCCCATTGGGAATATCGGGCGGCTACTTCAACTTGGTCATATACCAAACTAACGGGAATTTCTTTTCCATCTGACCCTAGAGGTCCGACCCGAGCCATATGATTCGGATCAAGCTTGGTATATCATGTTTTCACCATGGCCCAGGCTTCTCATGCACCTTCCCGGTAGGCCGATATCTTCCATAACCGAAAATGCCACCGCACTCCCCTGAATAGTTGTATAAGCTCCTCCATTCTTCCTGGAGGGGAGGCGGATGGCCATAAAGCCTTGGCAACAGTTCACATCGCCCGCTGAGCTTGCTCGTGCACTTGCGATAGCTCTTCTAGAAGATCGCCCGAGAATCTGGGCACCTCCTGTTCGGGACGGCCAGTCAGCATACCTACAGGCATAAATCTGTTAGTCCCTTTCATTTCCGAATTACATGGAGGTAAGTTTGACCACATACTAAATATGCCGCCTCGAAGCCTCTTATTATCCTTCACAGAGTCAGCCAGCTGGGCCCGTACATCTTTCAGTTCCTCGCCTAGTTGGGTATTGGAATCCTGGAGCTTGTTTTTCTCCTCGAAGACTCGTGTTGGCACACGCTCGCCCGCGGCTAGTAGTTTTTGGCTTCTCATTGTCCCCCTTGAGCGGCTTTCAGTTGCTCTTGCAGTTGAATTGATGATCCTATTAAGAGGTGAGCAACCGTGTTAGCATTATCGGTATACCATTATGTTTTCTCGATGGAGGGGACCATTACCAGATGCCGCCTTCTTGGATTTCTCCAGTTCGACATTGGCAACAGTTAGCTGGGTCCGATACTTTTCTAGTTCCTGAGATAACAGGCTGTTCTTCTCCGTAAGTACCTGGTTATACAATTATCCTTCAATCAATTGGATCAACTGCTTCAAGTCTCGGGAGCTACTGGTATATAACTATCAGATTGGTACGATATAAACTTACCCGCATATCTTTTAGATGCTGGTTCGTGGCTCTTACAAGCCCATTCCGAGGAGCTCGGATGTACGCATCGGCAGAGCCGAAGGCATCAAATGCCTCCTTTGAAAAGCCGGGGTCACGGAGAGCGGCCCTCCGACGACGATGATTCACGGTGCTATCCACTTCAGAGTTTGTGACAGACACATTGTCGGAATCCTCTGCGGTAGAACAGTTCGGCGCCACTCTCGTGGCAATCCCCGTCCTTAGGGCAGTGTTCGAAACCTGACTAGTGGAGGCACGACCGGAAGGATCCCGGACATGGTCCGGCGGACACTTTTCCTAACAGAATGCGGCGAATGGCATCACAATTTGATGTGGCGATGAGAAGATGGATTCTTCAAAAGAAAGTCTTACCTCTTCGACGAGGGTTCTATCGTATTATCATTTGCCTTTCTCTTTGAAGATGTGCTCGGCGCGGGCGCCGTTCTCCTCGGAGACGCTTCTGGTGCATGTTGTGACGCTGAGCGCCTCCCCTTTAGAACAGGAAATAGTGCGATGGGTGAGGCATAGTAAGGAAACTCTTTCAAAGAAGGTGTCTTTTAGATTACTTACATGCGAAGCGGGAAGGAGGCCGGGGTAATCGGCGATGATGGGTACTTCTGTACCATCGTAGCTTGTCTTATAGAATACTCCATCCTCGATATGTCCAGATCTTCTTCGAGTCCGGGGTCAAGGTCCCGGTTGTGACCCTCTGGCTGAGGGGCGGGGCAATGGATCCCCTCGATAGCCTTCCGCCATTCCTATTGCGAGTGGATAGGTTATTATCTATCAAAAATGATTCAAGGAGAGGAGTAAAATCGTGGGATCGGAGCTTACTGATCTAGGAGGATTATACATGGAAAATTCATCTCGACATTGGAGATGAGTGAACTCCTCCTTCTCCCCTTTGTACAATTCAGCCAATATTTTGGCCAGAGCGGTGGGGGTTTTCGGACCCTTCCGACCGTAGTGTGAGGCGTCATCTTACCCATTATAGTGCCACATGGGAAGCCCTCTGTGTTGGAGTGGTTAGACCCCCGCACTATGGAGATCGCCATTACTTCGATTATTGACAAACCAGACTGGGCGAGCGCCTTAATCTTACCCATCAACTGACTAACTTCTGCACTATCCTCCTCCTCAAGGCTCTGAGGACGCCAGCTATGGTGTTTCTTCAACGAAGCACTTGAAAATTCGGGGAGGCTCATTCGGACTGGGTTAGGAAGAGCGACGTCATCAATATAGAACCATTCCGAAGGCCACTCTTCGGAAGCCTTCTTCGGCGTGCCGGACAGGTATCCGGTCCCGGCGATACGTCACACTTCGGCTCCTCTCACTTCAAATATTGACCCCCCTTGATTACGAGGGACGAGGCAGAACAATTTTCTCCATAATTCAAATTTGGCCTCGCAGCCTAGGAATAGCTCGCATAGAGCAACATAACCCGCGATGTGCAGGATGGAGGCAGGGGTGAAACTGTGCAGCTGGAGGCCATAATACTCCAAAAGTCCGCGGAGGAAGGGATGGATTGGAAATCCGACGCCTCTTAACAAGAAGGGAACGAAGCATACTCGTTCCCCCTTGGACGGATTGGGGAAGTTCTCTGCCTGAGCCCGCCATGGAAGGACATCAATCCTGCTCGGACGGGAACTAGATCTGCGGGAGGAAGAAAGCCGTGTTTCTGCAGCTTCATCAGTTGACCGTGAGACACGAAACATCTCTCCCAATCACCCTTTTCGGATCCGTGTGGACAAGAGGAAGATCTAGGAGCGCAAGCCATGTTGGGGTGGTTCGCTTAGCGAGCTCGTGGAATGGATCTGAGATCTATTCTCTTTAAATAGGCACCTCTCTGGTATGGTCAGCGTGGTATGTGCAAAAATACCCCGACCTCTCATATTCGCTTGCCACGTGGAAATTAAAGTCAGGAAGGCGTGGAAGACGATGGGCGCGACATTAAATGGAAAAGCCGAATACAACTATTTAAGTCAGGGACTTTGAAGTAATCGGAGGGGGAACAAGCCTTGCAATGCCAAAAACAATCTGTGCCGGACACCTCGTCATTGAAGTATAGTTCGGGGGCTACTGAGGGAGTCCTGGACTATGGGGTCCTCGGGCGTCCAGCCTGTTGGACATGAGCCGGATTATTGGGCCATGAAGATACAAGATGGAAGACTTTTCCCGTGCCCGAATATGACTCTCTTTTGCGTGGTTGGCAAGTCAGGCGGCCGGATATACTATTTCCTTTCTATGTAACCAACTTTGTATAACCCTAGTCCTCTCCAGTGTCTATATAAACTGGAGGGTTTAGTCCCTAGGGACAATCATAATCAGATACACTAGACTTCTAGGGTTTTAGCCATTATGATCTCGTGGTATATCAACTCTTGTAACCGCCATACTCATCAATATTAATCTAGCAGGACGTAGGGTTTTACCTCCATCGAGAGGGCCCGAACCTGGGTTAACATTGCGTTCCATGTCTCCTGTTACCATCAACCTCAGACACACAGTTCGGGACCCCCTACCCGAGATCCGCCAGTTTTGACACCGACATCTGGCATACCGCAAAACAGAGGAAACAGACTTCTCTTTGAGTGCCTATGGTCGAAAACCTTTTGATCGGGAGGGGTATGCCGTACCGCAAAACGGAGGAAACAGACTTCCCTTGGAGAACCTACGGTCAAAACGGGGTCCCGTTCATCCACTGTCTAATGCCTCGCTCCTTCCTCCATGGGCTACTGTTCATCCACCATAGATTTCCTCCAGTCTTCTCCAGCTATTGTTCATCCATGAGCTACTGTTCATCCAGCCTCCACTTGCTACTGTTCATCCAGCCTCCACGTGGTCATGTTCATCCGCCCCCAATCGGCCAAGGTGTGTTGGCCTCCACGGGGTCTTGTTCATCCAGCGGCAGCGGCCTACTACCATAGGGTCCAGTTCATCCAACCCAGATCGGGAGCTGTTCATCCACAGCCAACCAACCGGCTTGACTCATGACGTCTCGAGTCGTTCTACGTACCTCACGCATGGTAGCAACTGTCATTGTTCATCGAGAGGCAACCCAACACTGGATGGCTATGTCTCGCACGGGGGCTCGATCAACTTCACTAAGCAGCATTGATCGATCGCTCGGGTTCAGTTAGCGGCAGCAGTGAAGGAATCGCTCGGGTTCAGTCAGTAACGAATGAATTGCTCGGGTTAAGTTAACAGCCAAGGGATCGATTGCCCGAGCTCAGTAACGTGCGATCGCTTGGGTTTAGTTAGCCAACACCTCGCACACATGCGCGTACACGAGAGAAACACGCAAACCTCCGTGCATCGCTTGGCCCTGAGCACCCACAGTAACTGGGAACTTCGCGATATTTTCCTCGCCCTCACTTCTACCATGATTTTTTCCATCATGGACGGCCCAAAGAATGTCATGCAGCTGCGTCTCCGGCCCGCCCAGGACGAAAAGCCCATTTTCTGTCATGTTTTTTTGTCATAGAAGTAGGAGGCCACCAGATCTATGATGATACCTGTTTTTATCAGAATTATCATCATAGAAGTGTCATAAGCATGATAGAGAAAATTCGTTCGGCCCAAAATGTCACGGACGTGTCCTTTCTTTGTAGTGGTGATTGTTGATGTTGTTGCAACGGTGCAGTTGAGGCGGCTGGTGGTTGTGGCTGACATGCTAGCACTTCATCAAACTTGGCGTCCCACTTGGTGTCAATTGTCTTCTCAATGTCATCAATCCTCTCTAGTGCCTTTCCAAAGCTGGCCATCACGTCTTCCACCTGTTGACCCACCATTTGCTGAAATTTATCATGAGGCTCCTTCATCGTCATGTTCTCCCAGTCAATCTCATCAACTTGTGATCCTGTCATGGTTTGCAGCAATAGAAACACACAAGAATATGATCCTATAGACTACTAGAAAGTGGTGGTGGTGGGGTGTCACAAATCCATCAACCAAATCTCAAATTCTTACCAGTTCAAAGCTTGGATTGAGCGATTGCTAGGGAGAGTCAAACGCACTACGTAGATGTATGTGGAGCTGGGATGGCTTATAAGATGGTAGCAGAAAGGTCACCTATAATCAATTCAGAGATGCAAAGTTGAATAATCACTCAACGACGGTAATGTGTTGGTCCTAGGCTAGACTGTGCTAGAGACACGAGCCTAGAACACTAACAAAATCATGGCACGGCACGACACGGAACAAGGAAAAGCACAGTCTTGAAAAAATTGTGCTTTTTTTTCCAAAAATCACTATCATGGCGAGTGTCTCAAAACTCTTCCCAAGTAAATATAATATCATAGGCACGGATGTTTTTAACTATTTTTTCGGAAATCAGGGCAGCGACGACCAAAAAGTGCAATAAAAAATCAGAATGGTGGCACGTGTCTCAAAAGAATCAGAAAAGCCTAAAAATAGGATAGGGAAAAAATATTTCAGTCGCCAAATTTTGGGCTATAAACTGCCCGGGGGTCTCCAGAAAAGCCTAATTTTTTCCAAAACCTACTCAGGCAAGCAAACAAGAATCGGAAAATAGATGGATATCTAAAACAAAGACAATTTGAAAAGAACTCAGATTGGTGGTGGATATATGGTGGAAGGATATGGCAACAATGGTAGGATATGGCAGCGGTGGTGGAATATGGCAGCAACGATGAAGATGGTGCGGTGGCGGTGTGACAAACTGTGACAGAACTCGAAACTCTGAAGGACTAGACGCTAAGACCAACAACTAGACACGACTATGCAACCGCAAATTCAACGAAGCAAAACTCTAAAAGGATTACACAAAGGCTCAGATTGGTTCAGATATGATGAACTAGCCCTATTTTTTGGGCTTTTTCCTGGATTATAGGTATGAAGAACAGTCTCGATCTAAACTATGAAAAACTGGAAAACCTCACAGAGCAACTTGGAAATCTGATACCACTTGATAGAGGCAAAGGTGTCCCATCTTTCAATGAGATGGTGCCTATCATGTTTGGTGGAGTAGACTTTGATGATCTGACTAGGAAAGTGCGATGATGTCGCGCCTTAGCAATCGTTAAGCCAACTCTGAGTGGTTATTGACCAAACCGGAGCACGATCAACCTGACCACGAAGGTCAATTTCCTGCAAGCAAACTACAAGCAAGCAACAAACCGAAATTGCAATTTGAATATTGGGAATATAAGAGGAATGCTTAATTAGGGAAGGTGCGGTTCTGTGACGTCTTGGTCTAGTCGTTGAACATAACAAAGTACGCGGAATTGCAACTACGGCGAACTTTTAATCTAAAGAAAACCCAAAGTCTAAACGACACCCTAAGGGCTGTATATATGGAGGAAGAGGGGGGAAATTCGTGTCTCCTTGGAGGAGGGGTCCAAAACCAATCCTAACTATGTTTTCCCCATACATACGAACTCTAAAAAGAGCCTATACTTCAGTATTTCTAAATTACACGGGGCTGACCCAATAATAAGGTGACGCGGCACCTATAATAGCCTCTAGACAAAATTTATGAAGTGGCAACTTGTATATTTCGTCCAACGCTTTAGGAATTCATTATGGTGGCTTCAAAGTCCTGAAATCATCACTTGTAACTCCGTTCTTGTTCCCCTTGCGCTTGCAATCATCTCCATGCTTGATCTTGCTCCAATGTTCATCCTTCTTGTAAAAGATAGGCCCTTCATTTGTAAGCAAGACAAATGTATCCAATTTAGGCAGCATCATATTCTCATGAACATTATAATCATTACCAAGAAACAAAAGTACCTGGTAATTTAATTGGCATGCACGAGTTCTAGTAATTGGTCCAGTATGTATAGCAGTAGGGGTTGTGGGTGTAACAATGGTATTGATGTCCTCATCAAGTCTCCTGAGATCCCCTAATATTTCCTCCAGTGATTTTGGCGGTAGCATTGTCTCGCCCATGACATGGAACATGGCCACACCTTTGACGGGTACACACTCTTCAAAATCCACCGTCTTACTACTATGTGCTCTGGCTTGTTTGTAGACAGCAGAGCCTTTCTATGCTAGTCTCTTCCTCTCATTTTTCTTGGGCTGACCTTCCAGACCCTTCCTTAACCCCCTACCCAATGTTGTCGTGCTAAGAACAGTTCGACCCTCGGCTAGTTGAACCTACGTTGAGGCAGCATCTTCAGGCATGTCCTGTGAGGATTGCATGAAGAGAGACTTCTTGCAATCAACCATTCTAGGACATTCTTGCCTGGGCACATCATCGATCTCCTTATCAGCATGCTGATAGCCTGAGTTGTCATATGGATGACTCATCATTTCTAGGTCATCGTCATAGGTGCCTGTATTGATGAACCAAAGAGGGTCATCCTCGTCAATCTCATCATCCATTCTTTGTTTTACGAGGGCGATTACATCGGCCACTATCAGATCCCCTTCCTCGCATTGCCCGCCGTTCTCACACGGCACTACAGGCGCTGGTAATTTCATAGGCAGGGTGGTGGTGTTCATACCTACTTGATGATGTGTGGTTATTGGTGTGCTCTCGGTCGGCTCCAGACGAAGAAGATTCTTTGGGGATAGCAGCATCCAACCCTTGCAGTTTCCAAGCCGCGGTGGGGTCTCGTCATCCTCTCCCTTGAGCCATACTAGAGCAAGCAAATCCTCGTGCCCCGATTTCACACTCAATACGGTAACCCTGAAGTGGCCACCGGGTATCGACTGGCCGTGGAACATGAGTTCCAAGGGCTTCATTATCACCGCCTTTCCCACGTCCACCTTTTGGCCTTTGATATAGTAGATTATGGTGCACATGGTTTCGTTCGCCTGCAAAGACATGCCTGCGGCATAAAACATCTGAAAGGCAACGAAATGGAATATTCTATATTTATGTTGGTGCAACGTGTAATTACCGTGAGGGCGTCGAGCTCAACCAAAGATGAAGGCCCGCCTAGGACGCCAGACACTAAGGACGGGCTGCTTTGAGCTGGTGCGGGTGCGGGTTCGGGAGCAGGCACGGTCACATCAGCAGGTGATGGTGCGGTTGTGATATTCACCAAGTTGCTCCCAACGAAGCTGGGCATGGGGAAATCATCTACCATCTTGTGTGGATTTTCCTTCGTCCATTTGATGATAGCCCGGATCAAGTTAGTAGCAAAATCATTTCTGCACGCAGCAAAAGCTTCATCGACTGCCTGCTATAGCAACTCATTTTTCTCCTCAGCTGCTTTTTTCGCGTCCTCAACTTCATTTTTCTCAAACGCAAGCTTCACATTCTCGTCGATGTCCGCCTTACTGAACTTCTTTTTCTGCTTCTTGGCCTTCGGGGCCTCGTTGTAAAAGACCTTCCACGTGGCGCCGTCTCTGGTGTCGTGCACGCGTCCATATTGCGGCCGCTGGTCCAAAGGGAGTCCCTTAAGTTCATTCAAGGCCCGGTTGAGAGGGGTGTCCTACTTGGGCCTCATCGACGAAGACTGGCTTTTGGCTGCAAGCCTGTGTTGCTTGTCCTGCAGAAGAAACGTGAACTGTTTACGAATGTGTAGTCGACTTAATCAGAAGCTAAATGAAAGGTGGTAATAGAATAATTACCAGTATTCTAATCAATTTCCCGGTGATCGGGTCCATGTAAAAAACCTTCTTTTCCTTGTCCCACTTGTAGCGGGCCCCAATGAATTCATGCTCCAAGGGGTTGGTGAACTTCGCTAAGGGGTCTGGGAGACCCGCGGCTTCACGTTCCACGTCCTCCTTATCCCATATGGGCCTTTTGCCAAGGTAGCCACGGCTTCCAAGGCGTTGGTTCCCCGCGCTCCTTTGTTGAACGCTCTTTAATTTCGCAGGCTTAGCCTTGGCTACCTCAGTAGCGCAAGTGTCCTTGAACTTTTGGAACTCATCTTTCATAAGTGACGGATTTTCCTCTAGAATCTTGGCCAGGGGTTCTTTAGCCTCAATAGCTCATTTCACCCTGCCTTTCCCAGAGGCCAAATCGCTGATGAACATGCCCATGGCGTGATTGTTAATCTTTTTCTTCTTGGGAACATCCCACGGGTGTTCTATGTCATCATCCCAGTCGGGGAACTTGAATCTCTTATGCAACTTCATTAGGAGCAATTGCATCAAATGTTCATCACCCCTTAGGTAATCGTCGTTGATGCTGATGGTTTTCTGTAGGATGCATCCGACTTGGTTCCCGTAGAATTGGAGAGGTTCTTCCTGGTCTAATGGCTCAAATTTGCTAGGGTCCATCTTTGTGATCACCAGTCATCTCATGCCGAGTTTTTTAGGTTTTCGTATCCTCTTCTTCTTTTGCTTCTTCTTTTCGTTAGCTGCTTCGGCACTAGTACCTTCCCCGCTGGTACCATCCCCGCCAGTCTTGGCACCAGCATCAGTGTTGATGCCGTCGGTGTCGATGTCGGCATCGGTACCATCATCAAGGCTGTCCTGCAAACCTTGACTGTGCTTAGCAGACAAATAGTCATGATAGTTTTATTCACCCTCACATTCCATCTCATCTGCATCGTGGTCAGAAGGCCCAGTTTCTCTATTGTTCGACATGTTTCCTATGATTAAGTCTCCTCATTTAACTCTTAAACTATAATAAAAATGACTAATGACATAAAAAGGTCTATGGTTTGCCGGAATGCCATTTCATTCCCGTCACAGCAAATCTCGTCACTCATTATTCCTAATTTCTAGCACTCACGAGAAATTTCGACATGACCTTTGCTAAAAAGTGGACATATCAAACGCCTGAAATTCACCGGAATGGAAAAGAATCAACATTCCGGTGAAACATAGGCTACTCGGATCATTTACCCTGCACATAATCATCATTTTCCAAATATGACATGTCCAAAACATCACATGTCCAACTATGACATGTCCAAATTCCAAATATCACATGTCCACATAGCACATCTCCACTTCAAATATGCATATAACAGGAAGAAATATATAGAACTTGAAGAAAAATGCAAGAAGTCCTTTTTCTTCACAATATTTGAAACTTAATTTATCCTACCTAAATTTCTTTCCTAATGTCAAACCTAGATCAATTTTTGTCCTAATTTGAAAACCTAGCTAAATTTTTGTCCAAATTTGAAACATAGGGTTCATACTAATTAACTAGGTTCATACTACCTAGTCTATCCTAGAGTTCATACTAATTCACCAAGTGTTAATCAGTTCTGTTTTATATTTAAATTGTAACAATTGCTTTAACTAAAAAAACTTAAATACCTAGAATTCTGTTAACTACACCAAAAACACCTAAAATTCCAAGAAATCATTTAACCCATACTAATTCTATTTTTCTGAAATAGGGTTCGTACCACCTAATTTACTAGGGTTCATACTAATTTTGATTTATGAAATAGCAACAATTGCCTTAACTAAGAAACTAAATAGCAACAGTAGCTTTAACTAATCTATCCTAGGGTTCATACTAATTCTAATTAACTAACTAGCACTATAAAATAGCATAGGGTTCATACTAAGTCATACTAACTAGCACTAAATAGCTAGGGTTTATACTAAGAGAGAGATAGATAGATAGAGAGAGAGAGAGCAGAGAGGAGTGGAGGGGGAGTGCTTATAGAGGGCAGAGAGAGAGATAAATGGGGTTGGGGACCCGACAGTGGCGAGGCGCGGTCGGGGGAGACGGTCGGGGGAGCAGGCATGCCGAGGCAGGGTCGGGGGAGATGGCGGCGGAGAGCGAGGGCAGGGGCTCCGGCGAGGTCGAGGAGGAGGAAGCACAGGTGCGCGGCGACGTCAAAGGCAGGGCTCTGGCCAGAGCATGGGCTCCGATGGCGCCGGCGAAGGGGAGATGAGAGTGGGGAATTGGGGGAGGAATCAGACGAGGGAAGCCCGCACAGGGGGTTATGTCAAAATAGTAGCATCACTGTTCTAGAAAACACGCTATAGGTAAGGTAGCTATAGTGTGTTTCATAAAATAGCGCTACTGTTATCTGAAGTAGCTATAGCGTGTTTCTGAGACAGCGCTACTGCTACCTAACGTAGCTATAGCACTTTTCTTCAACCAGCGCTCCTGCTATTGTTTTCATTTTTTTCTTTTCTTTTTCTTTTCTTTTTTTCTTTTCTTTTCCATTTTGTTTCTTCTATTTTATTTTCCTTTTCTTTTCCTTTTTTCTGAGAGCTAGAACAAAGGGAAGGTGATACAATAATGTATATAACTAAGGCGCTATATATTGCATCATTTGAGCCATACCGGTTAAGTGTGGATACAAAATAGGAACATATATATTACATCATTTGACCCGTAAACGGTTAAGTGTGCATACAAAATAGGAACATATATATTACATCATTTGACCCATAAAGGTTTCTCAGCATCGACGTTTCTATTTTTGCCGAGCTTATTTCCCTTCTTGTTCGTTGACGAATAATTGAGCCCCTCATTGTGACTTTTCCTTTTCCACGGAGTACGATCTTTCTTAGGTAATGTAGTATTGATTCTTCTTCTAACGTATACTTCATCGTCATCGTTATCTTCCCTCATTCGGTTGCTGTACTGGTCGTAGTCTTCCTCGTTGCCGACTCCATCCATTCCAATGATGTTCCTTTTGCCTCTACACATGACAACACGACTGGGATTGCTCGGGTCGGTTATGAAGAAGCATCGTGTCACGTGTTTAGCGTGTACCCATAGCTCGTTTTTTGCGATGGCGTTCAAGGTAGCGCTCTTGGCATCGGGCATAGACATGGTAGTGAAATACCGGTTTTATCTTTCGACATTCTTAGCCCATCTGGCATGGAACATCATCGTGTTGTGCAGTCTAGAGTAGTCAAGCTCCTAGATCTGGTCGACCCTTCCGTAGAATATCTCAGTTGCGCCATTGTCACCGTCATGCATTCCATCGTCACCCCTGAATTCTGAAAATCACTATTTATATCTTTGGCCTCTATGTATAGCGTGTATCCGTAGATATTGTATGCCTGATAGGTCGCAAGGTTGGCTGCGGGGCCATGTGCTAAGGCGTATATGAGCAATCCATCCATAGATCCCTCTTCTGGGGGATTAGCAAGAATATGCTCTTTGAACAAATGCAGGAAAGTGGAGTTGTGCTCTCTAGTAACTTCAATGTCTGTCCTGCATAGCCCACGATGAAGATACTTCTTTCTGATGGTTTCTTTATGTAGTGTCACGAAGGATTTACCTCGTCTAGGTGATGTAGCACTACTAAGTTTGTTATGTCAAAGTCGTTGCATCGATCTGAGTAACCCACATGCAGTTCCCTGCGACCATTTGAGTGACCATCTCCTTTGAGCCCTCCCAAGGTGCTTCTTAATGGGCGAACCGACACCAGGATGGTCTCCACCATATAGATAATTCTCACAGAAAGGGATGCACTCTTTTGTCAAATAGCCCTGGACGATGCTTCCATCTGTACGGTACATGTTATGAAAGAATCCTTTGATGACGCCATTCATCCTCTCGAACGGCATCGTGTTGTGCAGGAATGATGGCTCCGGGTCTATTATGTCATCTACAATATGGACACACAGATGCACCATGACGTTAAAGAACGTGGGCAGGAAGTACATCTCAAGCTCATTTAGTATCACAACGATCTTTTCCTGTATCCTTCGGAGCGGCTTCACACTGATCGACTTTTGAGAGACGACATCGAAAAAGTTGTAGAGACCAATAAGCATGTCATGGACGTGCTTGTCCATAATCCCTCTAAGGGCAACAAGTAGTATCTGCGTCATCATCACATGACAGCCATGGGACTTCATCCCGCCGAACCTTTTCTTCTTCATGTCTAGAAATCTGCTTATCTTCCCATAGTAACTGGAACTAACTTTGATTCCGATAAGGAACTTGAAGAATTGATTGATCTCAGCTGGACTTAAGGTGAAGCAAGAATGGGGCAATAATCCTGTTCCTTTACTTTTTTCCCTTCTTCTCCCACACCTCCGTCTCCGTCGTTGTCTCCTCTGACTTTTTATAGGGCGAATGTGCAGGTCTACCCTGATTTTCAAATCTTGCAAGTCTTTTCTTGCCTTCGGCCCATCCTTGGTCTTATCCGGCATGTTCATTAGTGTCACAAGCAAGTTGTCAAGGACATTCTTACAGATATGCATTTTATCAAGGCAACGAGGCGTGTCGAGTTTGTGCCCTTACTCCAAGTCCCAAAAAACATACTGTTATGGGAAACCACGGCCACCTATGGGGCCAAAGAGCCCCTTTGGTTTGGCGGGGGGATGGGCATGTCGCACAAAGAGCGGAGAAGCATAACACAGCACGGCAGATAGCACATGGGAAGTTTTACCCAGGTTCTGGCCGCCGCCACGCATAAACCCCTACTCTTGCTTTGGTGGATTGATGGTGGAAAAGCGTAGCGCTCTTGCCCAGCAAAGTTGCCTCGAGGAGAGAGTGGCTACACACGTATGAGTGTGTCAGGGTCCGAATAGTTTCTACGGCTGCCATGGTCCTCCTTTTATAGACAAGGGGGTCACCACAGTGGCAAATTAGTCTTTACATACTAATTAGATAGGAAATAGTGGTATCATACCTAACTCTACGGGATGTCAGAGTGCATTAAATGCGCCGCTCAGTGTCAAATCATAGCTTGCCCGGCAGGCCCTGCCGGGCTGTTTTGCCAGCTTCGTGCCTACGTGCTTGACACGTCTTAAGACGGGTGTCGCTTGGAGGTATTTCTGTAGGAAGTGGCTGCCATGTCGTAGAGAACAGACACTTAGTCACTTAGGAGCTTGACACCGCACTAATCAACGATGTGCGTCACTGTGGGGTGGTGAGGTGGAGTGGTTTGCTTATGTGAGGCCCGGTAAGCCTGCCAGGGCGATCTTTGGAGGCTCCCTTCCGGGGTAACCACAACCTTGCCAGGCTCGCCTGCCCGGCAAGGGAGGTTCTTCTTGTAGTGGAATCTTGTCTCTGTGGCTAGTCTTGGTCTTCTTGATCCGCATGTTGGCCCTTCAAAGAAATGATCCTTCGTGTCTTGACCTGATCTTGGTGTTGTAATCTTGCTCTTCTGCCTGTGCATGGTCTTCCCGTCCATGCACGGGTCAGGGGAAAACATGTGCCCATATATGTGTTCCCCGACCGAACCACCCGGGCCTGAGCCATACGTGTCGCTGGGCACGTTGGGTCAGGCCCCAAATAGTGCATGGACATGGCGTAGGAGGAGATTGCGTGACGATTTGTCCTGACGACCAGTCAATCCAGTGTCCACTTCGTGTAATTACTGCGAGGCGTGGGGGCATGGGACTGTAGCAGTTAAGGTAAAAACGGTAACTTTTCTGAAGTGTCGCGCCCTCTCCCACACCATTTCCCTTAAGTGGGCAAAACGTGGAAAGATTTTGCTCATTCATCGTCTTCCTCGCCTCCCCGTCATCCTCCTTTGCAAGCCAAGAAACCGCCCGTTCTCTCTGCCCACATTCGCCGCCGATCCCCTTCCGATTTCTTCCCTGCTCTCCCACTGTATTTAGGGGATATGGGGAAGAAAACTGCTGCCTGGGGGCAGCGGGCGACCACAACGAAGGCGGAGGCCGACGAGGGGAGCAAGTGGGTGACCGAGCTAGACAGGAAGCACAAAGGAGACATTGTATTCTCCCCATCGAATCTCAACGGGAATGTGCTACAAGCAAGGTATGGGTACCTGTGGGGGCGAGAGGTTCTGAAGGGGCATGGCGGGCCCAATGTTCTAGTAGTGAGGAAGGAGGACCCGCCAGATTCATGCAAGTTTTTCTACGTGTATTTCATCTGTGGCCTCTGCCCTCCCTTCTTGGATTTCTTTGAAGAAATGATGGCAATCTATGGATTCCATCTCTTAGATTTTACGCCAAATGCAATGGTGTCCAGGGCGACCTTTGCCCATCTGTGGGAGAATTTAATTGGGGTCGCCCCCAATGTTGATATGTTTAGCACTACTTCGTTTCAAGGGTGGAGAACAGGAGCCACCACTCAGGGAACATCAGCTAGATGCCACGGGTATTGCCAAGGGAGAAATTGGATTACATCCCCTGGCAGATTCATGATAAGAAGGTCCGGAGTTCTTCCAGGCACGGATGGAGTGCCTTGAGCGCGACAACGAATGGAGAGCATTTGGCCTTAGCGTGGACAGGCTCCACCCGACAATCAACAGGATCACCCGTCTGAAAGCAGTCGGGCTGACTGTGGAGCATGTAGGGGCCGACTTCCTTCGCCGATGAATTACGACCTTGTAGAAGCGGGACAGATTTTCCTGGGAGTACAGAGATGCTAGAGTTGGGATGAGATTGCTCCCCGGCCTGGCCAACAACCTATTGGTATACGACCATGCCTGGTTGTGCGATCAATTGTTCTGCCGCCCTGGATCCCTTCTACGTTTGGCGGGCGCGGGGTCGTGAGAAGAGCAGGTTTAGGAGCAAGCACACAGATCGTTTACCAAAGTTCAGGCCGCGAGGATGTGTATAACCCTAGTCCTGCTTTGGTGGATGTATTGAGTGTTCTTGAGCTTTTTGAACTAGCTACGATGGCTGTGCCATTCCAAAAAGCCGAATCCCTATCCTAGTCGCCTCGGGCCTCCTTTTATAGGAAAAAGGGGTTGCCACAGTGGTGCACAGGAGGTGGAAAGGCCTACAGTGCGCGAGCTTATCGCACAGCATTATAGGACAAAGTGCATTAAATGCGCTACGTAGGTGTCCATTAGATTTATCGGGGACGAGAACAAGGCTCATCTCGTCCGTCGTCGCTCCGCCTCGCTTCGACACGCACCCAGGCTAGCGATGCAGGCAACGCCATGTAGGCAGGCAAGCAGCTGAGGTGGCATGGTGGTAGGGCCTTCACGAACATCTTCATGCCGCCACACAGGTGCTTGCTGATTTGGCCTGGCAGCTGCATGTTACCATGCAGATGCCTGCCCAGCTGGTTGGGCTGGCAGGTGCATGCGAACGGCGGCGGAGTCTTGGCTAGAGCGGGCCTGGCAGTGGCCCTGCTAGCATCTTTGGCAAGGGCCTTGCTGGGGGCCCGACAAGGGTCTTGCCGTGGTGTCGTAGTCGTCCCCGGCAAGACACTTGCCAGGGGTCTTGTGGATTTCCTCGGCTAGTACCCTGCCGAGGGTCGCCATCTTCTGGTCCTCATCTGAACTCATATGTTTATGATCTTGACGAATATTTGCATGTCACCACAGAGGCGCCTCCCGAGCCTTGGCTCCAATGTAATTGATTGGGTTTCAGCCTGTGGGCTCAAGGGTGGCTCACTATGCTGGTGTTGGGCAAGTTGCCCCGGCAAGGCTCTTGCCGGGGCTGCAGGGGGCTGCCTCGACAAGGATCTTGCTGAGGGAGTCCACCTCGCCCTCTTGCCCTCCTATGCTTCTGGTCTTGGTGTCGCCTTAGTTGTCTTGTGCTTCGGCTTCTCTCTGTCTTCCCTCCTCTGCCTGCTAAGTGTGGCCGCGGTGCGTGGCTCTGACTGCCCGTGCACAGGTAAAGGGGTCAAAAGGAGAGCCCCTACTTTTGTACACCGATAGGAGACCCCGGGCCTGGGCCACACATAAGCCCGACGCGTTGTTGGGCTAGGCCCAGAACGGTGCGTGGGCAGGTGGGGAAGATTTTACCATAGTAACTTCTCGTCCGCTGCGCTTCCCCACGACCCGCGTTGAACGCGCGACATGGAGGGTCGTGCATGACGTGGGGGTTATGCGTGGGGCAGATTCTCGCACGCATGCGTCACATCATGGTAAAGAGGCGGCTCGCTCCTTCCCCATAAAAGGAGGGAGGCGTAGAGGCACGGCCCATTTACTTGGGTGGACTTGGGTCGTGGTCTTCAAGGCGCCCGCGCCCCACGATCACGGGGTGGGGAGCGGCTGCTTTGCCCGTCCCTTGTAATGCCTAGGATACTTCTTTCCATATTTGTACTCCGACTCTTTCGTTTTCCAGAGATGCGATATGATTTTTCCCTTCGTGGTTGGGTTTTGTTTTTCGTTTTGCTTTTGTCCATGTCATGCATTTCATATCATGTCATCTTGTGCATCGCATTTGCATACGTGTTCGTCTCATGCATCCGAGCATTTTCCCCGTTGTCTGTTTTGCAATCCGGCACTCCTACGTCCTTCGGCGCTTCCTTTTGTCTCTTTTTGTGAGCGGGTGGTAAACTTTCTCGGAATGGACCGAGATTTTCCAAGCGGCCTTGGTACACCACTGGTAGACCGGCTGTGAAGTTTCGTGCCATTTGGAGTCCGTTTGATACTCCAACGGTTAACCGGGGAACCGTAAAGGCCTCGTGTGTGTTGCAGCCTAACAGCCCTCTAAAGCGGCCCAATAACCCATCCAAACCCCTCCATCCTCTCGGCCGTTCAATCACGATCACGTGGCCGAAAACCGCACCTCATGTGGACTTTCCTAGCCCCCTCTAGCTATAAAAAGGCCTCCCCCGTTCAAATTCGCGGTCTAAACCCTAGATCTTCCTCCTCCACGCATCGGACATGTCCACTCCGCCGTCGGACATGTTCATGTCGCGGCCCCGCGCAATCGCGTCGCGCCACCTGTCCATGCGCCGCCCTCTGTCGCCGCGGCCAACGAGGCCCACGGCTGGCCCGTCCGCGCCCGCGCCGGGCCCGAGCCGCGCCCCACGCTCCGCCGGGCGCTGCCGCCTTCACCACCTCTCACCGGAGCCGCCCTCCGTCGTCGACCTTCGCCGCCGCCGTGCGGCCTCGCGCCCTGCAACGCCTTCCTTCCGCCGCTCGCCGCCGAGCTCGGCCGCCGGACCTCGCCCCGCCGCCGATCCGCCTCCCCACCGGCCGGATCCGGTCCGATCCGGTCCGGGCCCGCCTCTCCGTCGACTCCACGGCCTCCTTCGACCTCGCCGGAGAGTCGACGCACCGACGCTGCCCTAGTCGTCCTCGACCTCGCGCCGGGATCCCCTCATCCCGGGACGACCGTGTTCCCCGATCCAAACGGCCGCTCCGTCCCGCTTCACGAGATCTAGTTTCTCCCCCCCCCCCGAGGTCCAGATTTTCCACAAAGTCCCTTTTCTGCTATATTTTCTAGCTCTATTCTACATGCCATAACTTCTCATGTGATGCTCTGTTTCGTGCGCATGATATATCAAAATGTTCAACTGGATGTGCTCTTCATTTTCTTCCATTGTGCAATGCTTGTTTGAGTCCATCTTGATGCCCAAATACTTGATGCAAGAGTGCTATAAAATGTTAGATGCTGATTCTTAGCTGATCTTGAGGATTTGTCATTTTTGCCATGTTTATTGTGTGCTGCATATGGGCATGAGCTCTACTTGTGTTTTGGGCTATGCCATGCCATCTTTACAGGGATGTATGCCATGTATTTTTGTGATCAATGTGGTGACTAGTCATTTCCCTGTTGTTATTATTATGCCATGTGTTCATGTTGCTACAGAGAGATCCTTGCTTCTTTTGAGTATGTTCGGTAAGGATGATTTGGGCATATGGTTCGTGATATATCCATCCATGCCCCTTTTTACAATTATGGAGTGCTCTAGAATGACTAAATCTTGCTCTACTTTTGCTATAAAATGTAACTGGCAGATTGTTTACGTGTTAATCAATTTTGCCAAGGTTGTTGTAGTTGATCCATGCATTCTATGAGCTTGTTCTTGCTTTGGTTAGCTTCATTGACATGTCTTCTTGCTGATTCTATGCTTAGTTTGTCATGCAAGGCTTTGTGATGAGTGAATCGAGCTCGCAAAGATGCCTTCGTAATTCTGTTGATGCCATGTCAAGTTTTCTGCTAAGTCTGAATCTGTTAACGAAACTAAATATGTTAACATGGGTGCCATCATATCTTATGATCCTTTTTGGCTTATGGCTAGTAATGGACTTTTGTTATATGATTTGAGTAGCTTCATGCTGTGTCTTGGTTTGCTGTGTTCTGTTCCTATAGCATGCTGTTATCTTGCTCTAAACTTTGCTTCCTGATGTTAATTCCTGACATGTTAGTATTTTCACCAAGTGTGTGATGCTGATATCTTTTGCATTTTTGCCATGCGTGTTTGAACCTGCTGTTGTGTGATTTAGCCGTAGCTCAGTGTTGATCTTTTACCAAGAATCTTGAGTAGATCACTTCCATATGTTGTGTTGCTATGTTGGAGTGCATTAGCTTAGTTTCTTGTTGCATTCTAAATGGCATCATGCTGTTAATCGCAGAATTGTGCCATTCTTGATTTGCTTGCCATTTGCAAACCGTGCATCCGATTCCGATGATCTTTATATCGATTTATACCGAAATCAACTCATCTTTCCAGCGGCACACTTGGTATGCCAAGTTGAGGCCTGGTTCAATCTTTTCCTTCCGGAGCTCGCATATGCATTGCATATCACATCCCGCATATCATGCCATGTTTTGCATCATGTTGCTTGTGCATTGCACCATGATTGATTGTTGGTCCTTTGCTTGTGTTGTTGCTTTGGGTAGAGCCGGGACACGAGTTCTTTATCAAGGAACCTGTTGAGTACGCTTACGAGGTTCAGGCTTTCGTCAACTCGGAGAACTTTGCAGGCAAGATGACCATACCCTCGAAATCACTTCTATCTTTGCTTGCTAGTTGCTCGCTCTATTGTTATGTCGCGATACCTACCACCTTCTATATCATGCCTCCCATATTGCCATGTAAAGCCTCTAACCCACCTTTCCTAGCAAACCGTTGCTTGGCTATGTTACCGCTTTGCTCAGCTCCTCTTTTAGCGTTGCTAGTTGCAGGTGAAGATGGAGTTTTGTTCCATGTTGGAACATGGATATTGTTAGGACATCATTATTATATCTTATTTACTTTAATGCACCTATATACTTGGTAAAGGGTGGAAGGCTCCGCCTTATGCTTGGTGTTCTGTTCCACTCTTGCCGCCCTAGTTTCCGTCATACCAGTGTTATGTTACTTGATTTTGCGTTCCTTACATGGTTGGGTGTTATGGGAACCCCTTGACAGTTTGCTTTGAATAAAACTCCTCCAGCATGGCCCAACCTTGGTTTTAAATTTCACTAACAACCTATCACCTTCCCTTGGGTTCTGCAGATTCAAGGGTCATCTTTATTTTACCCCCCCCCCCTGACCAGTGCTTCTCTAAGTGTTGGTCCGAACTGAGTAGACTGCGGGGCCAACTTGGGGCAACTTGAGGTTTGGTTTTACTCGTAGGATGTCTCATCCGGTGTGCCCTAAGAACGAGATACGTGCGACTCCTATCGGGATTTGTCGGCACATCGGGCGGCTTTGCTGGTCTTGTTTTACCATTTTCGAGATGTCTTGTAACCGGGATTCCGAGTCTGATCGGGTTTTCTTGGGAGAAGGAATATCCTTCATTGACCATGAGAGCTTGCGATGGGCTAAGTTGGGACACCCTGGCAGGGTTTTGAAAATTTGAAAGCCGTGCCCGCAGTTATGGGCAGATGGGAATTTGTTAATATCCGGTTGTAGAGAACCTGACACTTAACTTAATTAAAATGAATCAACTGCATGTGTAGCCATGATGGTCTCTTTTCGGCGGAGTCCGGGAAGAGAACACGGCCTCATGTTATGCTTGAACGTAAGTAGTTTCAGGATCACTTCTCATCACTTCTACTTCACGATCGTGCTTTGCTTCTCTTCTCGCTCTCATTTGCGTAAGTTAGCCACCATATATGCTTAGTGCTGCAGCTCCACCTCATTACCCTTTAATACCCATAAGCTTAAATAGTCTTGATCGCGAGGGTGTGAGATTACTGAGTCCCCGTGACTCACAGATTACTTCCAAAAACAGATGCAAGTGCCAATGATGCCAGCGTAGGTGACGCAACCCAGCTCAAGTGGGAGCTCGATGAAGATCTTGTTCGTTGTGTTGTTTTGTTGTCATTTGATCAGTAGAGGAGCCTAGTTCGGGCGACCGGGGATCTAGCATTAGGGGTTGTCTTTCTTTATTTGGTTCCGTACTCGGACGTTGATTGTATTCTGGATGATGTAATGCTAACATTTATGTATTGTTTGAAGTGGCGATTGTAGGCTAACTCTTTATCCCTTTCTTATTCAGTACATGGGATGTGTAAAGATTACCCCTCTTGCGACATGCCTACTATGCGGTTATGCCTCTAAGTCGTGCTCCGACACGTGGGAGATATAGTCGCATAGTGGGTGTTACATCCGTTTAATGCTGCTCGCTCGCCATGTGTCCCTCATTTAGGTGGCAGGAGGTGGAGGTAGGAAACCGGGCCTTCGCTGATTGGGGCAGGGGGGCGGTCCTGATTCCATGTGCCCCCGATGCTCGGATTGGTCGAGTGGGGCGGCCGAGCCCCGACTCCACTCCTTTATAAGAAGGGGAGGGGGCGGCATTCCACATTCTTCCATCATCAGTCTCCTTCCACCTTCGCTTCTTGTCAGCGCGTTCCTCCTCCCCAAGAGCTCGTGGTGGCACAACCGGCCATGAGAGGAAGGGGAGGGGCGAGGCTGAGGTTGTCGTGGCGCTCAGGGGAGAGGAGGACAGGGCGGCGCATCGGTCTCGCCTCCGCCAGCGATGCCTCCCCCGACGGAGCGCCACGTCGGCGACCAACCCCGCGAGTTCTTCATCAGGATGTGCCGGCCACCGCATCGCCGCCTCCGTCTCCCTACTGCATTTGCTCGGCAGATGGATTTTGATCCACCCCAGACCCTCTGGTTGCACATGAGGGGCTGCGGGAATGGCGGCATGCGGGTCGACGTCGACTTCCCCACTCCTCACGTCATGTACCTCTGCCGCGGATGGAAGACGTTCACTCGCACCCACAACTTGACGGCGGGGCAAGTTAATGGAGGGCAGCCTGCTTTCCATCAAGGTCTTTGGAGATCTCAGAACACACTTGACGTGCTGCGTGGAGAGCTCCCCCGACGATGAATATTCCTCTTCATGCGGGAGTGATGAGGAGGGCAGCGACAGCAACGACGAGAGCGTCGAGCAGGGTCACGTCGACCTCGTCTCCGACTGACCACGTCACCCCGCCCTACGTCGCGTGGCCTGCCGAGGGCCTTCCTCGCCAAGCTCTCCATCGGGGCGCTCCCTGTCATCTCCTTGGGCGGCTGGCGTAGGAGGGCCGGAGAAGGCGAAGAAAGCAGGTGGCGGTCGTCAAGTCGGAGTACGCGGGCACCAATGCCTTCGTCGTGTATTGCCGGCCCGCTGCCTCATCTTCCAGCTCCCCTCCTTGCACCGAGACGTTCTCTTGGTGCCTTCTGCTCCTCGCACCTTGCCTAGGAGCTCTTTTCACCCTCCTGCTCTCTTGTTCCACCTTCTGACAAGAGGGACAAGAAAGGGATTACGGGCATCTTATCTTTTTTTAGTTTGTAAGCCTGCGGGCACTTGTTAATTTTAAGACTTGTTATCCCCTTGCTCCTGTTTTTAATTCCGTATGAACATTACCTGTATGGGATGTTTTTAATGAAAAAGGGGGCTTGCCGGGTTGTTTGTGCGTGGGTGAGGCCCATGCAAAGGATGAATCCTTGTTATTTTTAAGATAAACATTGTCGCCCGTCAACAGGCCTTGTTGTCTCCCCACTTCAGTCGACCATTCTCGCGCTCTTGGCGGAGGCAGGGCGAAGTAGAGTTAGGCCCCTCATTCATCTCCTCGCCATCGCGACTATTACCACAATCTGACCCACGAGGTAGCTCTTAGGTACAGGAAAGGGGGAGCACAGTGGTTTTAAGAACATAAGCGAGGTTTTACATGTCCAAGTTCTATACGGAAACACATAACGGGGGGATAAAAGACTTATATGAATCCGCAGCCCCCGGCAACATTGGCTTGCCATGGTTGGATCCTTGTATCTTCATCCCCCGGCAGTCTTGGCCTGCCGGGGCCGGAGCGCCGGTTCGTTCTCTTTTTCCCAAGAGGCTCAACAGAAGTGTTTGCATGCCCTGCGAACAAAAGAGAACAGAAATACGCACACTCGACCTCTAGTCTAGGGATTAGTCGCCGCTAAGCACTATCAACCCTAACCGAGGGAGAGACTTAACCTAGCATGCATGCTATAACTTAGTGCGCCAGCGCTTTGTTTATTTATGCTCAGGGTCTGCGTCTGGCTTTATATAGAGGGTTACATGCCGTGCCGGCAAGGCTTGTACAGAAGGTGGTTTGCCGAGAGGCCCGGCAACCGTGCTTTACGGGTAAAACTTGTGAAGATGTTCGATGTTCCAGGAATTGCCACTGGGATAGCATCTTTTGTCTCCAGGTGGACAACGCCGGGCCTGGTGACTCGTATTAACCGATAACGGCCTTTCCACTTTGGCGTCAACTTGTTGGAATTCTTGCCGACTGAACACGCGTAAGAACAAGGTCACCTTCCTCAAAGCTTCGGGCATGAACCTTGCGGCTATGGTAGCGGTGCAAGGCTTGCTGGTAGCGTGCTGCTCTCACAGCCGCCCGAAGACGATCTTCCTCAAGGAGCATTGCGTCATCTTGCCGCAATCGCTCTTGCTCAAGCTTGTCACAAGAAAGCACTCGTGGTGACCCGTATATGAGTTCCGTGGGGAGAACTTCTTATGCCCCGTATACCAGGGCAAAGGGTGTCTGGCCGGTGGCTCGATTTGGCATCGTTCTGATCGACCAAAGAACCGTCGGCAACTCATCAATCCAGCACCTTCCTCTTTTGTGCAGCTTGTCAAAATTCTTTGTTCTCAGGCCTCGCAGTACTGCATCATTTGCCCTCTCCGCCTGGCCATTGCTTCGTGGGTGTGCCACGGAAGCGAAACGGACTTTGCTGTCGAGGTCTTCAGTGTACTGCATGAAGGTCTGGCTTGTGAACTGCGTGCCATTGTCGGTGATGACTCTGTTTGGCACACCAAAATGGCAAACTAGTCCCTTGAAGAACTTGAAGGCTGACTGTGCTGTCACCTTCCTCACTGCCTCCACCTCCGGCCACTTTGTGAACTTGAAATTGCAATGTACAAGTACTCAAAAACTCCGACAACGTGAGGGAAATGACCCAGTATGTCTCCCCCAAACCGAAAACGGCAGGAGAGAGGAATTGCTTAAAGGGCTTGAGTTGGTTGATGAAGCTTCTTCGAATGGAACTGGCATGCTTCACACCTGGTTACTAGTGTCGTCGCATCCTGTTGGGAGGTGGGCCTCGGCAGAGCAGGCAGTAGATGGAAAATCGGAGGAGGACAATTACATGCCTCTCTCCGAAGACGAGGTGAGCCTCGGCGACGAATAATTTATCGTGCCTGAGGATCCTATCGAGCAGCAGCGCTTCAAGCACCGTCTTATGGCCACAGCAAATAGCCTGAAGAAAAAGCAACAACAGCTTCAAGCTGACCAAGATCTGCGAGCGGACAGATGGACTGAAGACCTGGCGGCCGAGGAATACGAATTCGAGCGCCCCTCTAAGAATTACCCCAAGCGCAGGTTGCTACCCCATTTTGAGGAGGAAGCATTGAAACCTACATCACCAGTGTACGATGCGGCTGCCGGCCACCTTGTGGGCGAGCCAGAGAGGCATTTCGGCCCGAAGTTCAGCCTGCACCCCGCCGCCACTCAAACAAAAATACCACGGCCTGGCACAAGACATGGGACCTGCGAAACGTATTGGAAAACAAGGGAAAACATGCAAGATAGATCTACGGATCACGGGGCACGCACCAATACGCAACGAGGATCGTCATGCCGGATACACTAACAGCAAATTCGGCCGAGTCGGACACGGCATACAAGACTCGTATGAACCGCATCGCGATATAGCCCGGCACAGAGGCGCCGCACACCCCTTATGCTTAAACGATGAAGTAATGGATCACGAATTCCCAGAAAGGTTTAAACCTGTAAACATCGAATCATACGATGGTATGACAGACCTCGCGGTATGGATAGAAGACTTCTTCATCCACATTCATATGTCCCGCGGGGATGACCTACATGCCATAAAGTATCTCCCGCTCAAACTCAAAGGTCCGGCTCGGCATTGGCTCAATAGCTTGCCAGCAAACTCCATAGGAAGTTGGGAGAACCTGACAGAGGCATTCCTGGACAATTTCCAGGGCACTTACGTGCGACCACTGGACGATGACGATTTAAGTCATATAACACAGCAGCCAGGGGAATCGGCTAGGATATTCTGGACCCGGTTCCTAACCAAGAAGAACCAAATTGTCGACTGTCCAGATGCAGAGGCCTTAGCGGCATTTAAGCATAATATCCATGATGAATGGCTCGCCCGGCACCTCGGCCAAGAGAAGCCAAAATCCATGGCAACCCTCACGACACTTATGACCTGCTTTTGCGCAGGCGAAGATAGCTGGTTGGCTCGTAGTACCAATACAGCAAGAAAACCTGGCATATCACAAGCCAAGGATAGCAACGGCAAACCACGACGCAACAAACACAAATGCCGCAAATATGGTGAAAACGCCAAAAATACGGCAGTTAATGCCAAGTTCAGGGTCTCAAAGTCCCGTCAGCGGAAAGGGTCGCCCAAAAATACAAATTCGGGTCCATCCAGTCTGGACCGCATACTCGCTCGCCAATGCAAAATTCATGGCACCCCAGATACGCCAGCCACCCATACCAACAGAGAACGCTGGGTCTTCAAACAAACTGGCAAGGCAGGCGCCAAAAACGAAGAGGGGTCTCAAAGCGACGATAGCGACGAAGAGCCCAGATCACCGAACACAGGAGGGCAAAAGAAATTTACCCCATATTCAATCGGTGAATGTGGTAAATACCACCCAAATTGCCCACTTGAACCAGATATGCACCCTTTGGGATGGCGGCTCAACAGAACTCGCCGTCCCACAATATAAACTAGGGCCGGTCACCTTCAACCGCACGGATCGTCCGGTTAACGCCAATCGGGGCAATCCAGCCGCACTAATCCTTGACCCAATAGTAGATGGGTTCCACCTCACTCGAGTCCTTATGGATGGAGGTAGCAGTTTAAATCTGGTTTACAAGGATACAATGCGCAAGATGGGCATCGATTATTTAGCGATCAAGCCCACTAAAGCCACTTTTAGAGGCATCATACCAGGTATGGGGGTTAGCTGTACAGGCTCCATTACCCTGGAGGTAATCTTTGGATCACCATAAAATTACCGTATCGAAGAGTTGATCATCGAAATCGCCCCTTTCCGCAGTGACTATCAAGCACTGCTCGGGCGAACCACGTTCGCTCGTTTTAACGCAGTGCCACATTATGCCTACCGTAAGCTCAAAATGCCCGGTCCACGCGGCGTCATCACGGTTCATTGCAAGGCCGAACCTTCCTTCGGCACCAACAAATACATCACTGCCTTAGCAGCAGGAACAACGAGCAGCACCTTGCAGCCGAACCTCGAGTCGACGCCCAGGCTCCCAGACACTGTCAAGGGGCTCCGAACCACTTCGCGGAAGGATACCCCGGCTCATATAGAGCTCAACTAAACACTCCGGCGAAGGCCATGATAGGCCAAACTCAGTGGTTCAACCGCCATACGGCACGCAAACATTTCTTATATTTCCTTCGCAGGTTCACCTTTGCACCGACCAGGACGAACTCCACAGAGGCAGCTCGAACACGTCAGGGGATCCTTAGACATTCCCTGCATCGAAGGTCCGGCTACAATACGGATCCGCACTCAACCTCTTCCCCCTGGTCACAGCAGGTTCTGCTATCACAACTCCTTTTTTTATCACATTACTTGTACCCATACGCATAGACGTATTATTCACATACAACATGTGGATTTATATGACGTTTACCTACTGATTATTTCTTATTGAAATCATTTCGTCAAATGGCATCTGTACATAGCAATGTGCCTTAAATATGCCAGGGGCTTCATTTTCCCCGTAACACGGCAATAAAACTCCGAACACCTTCATGAAAGTTCGGCACCCCGAACTTATAGCATTATATGCATCAGCTCCGAATCATATCTTGGGTCAATAGTTGGGTTTGCCCAGCTCCCATGTTTTGGTACCTTACATTCCGCTATATCGGCTAAGGTAGCACTGGGAGAACTACTGCAATTGTGTCCCGGTTCTTCCGGATGAGCACCTCAGTAGAGAAAGCCGACTGTCATGATACGGCGAGAGCTGGTCAGCTATTCCAGCAGTCACAAAATATTTAAGGATTTCTCTCGCATAATGCCATAACCAATGCAGCGTGTGATGGATCGGCTTTTTCTCCGATTAGGCGCTTATAGAGCCCCTAGTACGGTCTTCCAAACACAAGGGGCTGCGCTGACCATACTAAATCTCCTATGGCTAAGTAAGAGTGATAAAGCCCTATAGTCTGAATGCCTGGTTCGTTGTGCTAAGCACCTCCTTCGGAGGACCCAAAACTGGGATAAAGAGTGCTCAGGTTTATCCCGAACACCCCCGTACTTCTTACGTGGGGGCACAAGCCGACGACTGGCCAACTCTCAGCCTTAACATACAAACGGCCGCACAGGAGGGTAAACTTTTATATAATAGGTGACATATAAACGAACTTGTTCAAACATTACAAATGACAACATGATGGGCATTCATGGAAATATAATGTCCTTGGTACATAGCTCCGCTGCAAGGTAGGATCCTTTCAGGACACTTTTATAATACAATTCGGGCTTGCGGTGCTCCTTCCCCTCTGGCGGTCCCTCGGTCACTAGCTTTTCGCATCCATCTTCCCTAGTGCACCTTTGCGAGGGTGAAGGCCATTCGCGCTCCTTCTATACAGACTGACAACTTGATGATGTCAAGTCGAGGGCAAGCGCTTACAAGACGCCTCATGAGCCAGAAGTAGCTGCTTGGAATCGGCTCGGTAGGTCATAGCCGGATAACCATATCTTCCATGGCTAGTTCCGCCGCCTTATGCAGTTCGATTAGCTGTTTCAGTTGATCGGCAAAAGGCACCGGATAATTCGGTGCCAAATACCATGACCAAAAGAGCTTATCGGCAGTGTTCCTTCCTTCGGCTCGGTAGATGTGAGCGGCATCTGATATACTGTGAGGTAGCTCGGCAAATACACCTGAGAAGTCCGGATTCACAATCAGAAACGTAGTTTTTCCTTAAAATAGTTGCTTTAAATGGGAAAAGCCTTACCCGCCGCAATTTTCCTCGCCTCTTGGATCCCCTGCAGGGCGCTTTGGGTTTCCCCCCGGGCGTCGCTCGTGGCTTGACGCGCCTTGGTGAGTTCGCACTCTTTCTCTGTTAAACTCTGCTCCAACGCCTCGCATTTACTTACGGCCTCTTGCAGCTCCTGCTCAGCTTTAATAACTCTGGCTTCGTGTTTCTCATGAAGAGTTTGCTCCGTGGCCGCCTTTTTCTCGGCCTCGGCAATGACACTTTTTAGGTCCTCGACTTTGGTCATAACCCCTAGCTCAAATTATGCGGCTTATTTCATACTGAACATTTGTTTCATAAATGCGCGCAACGCTTGTGCATACCTTGTGTATCCCTCAACTGCATTTTTAATTGGCCAATTTCTTCTATGGCCCGCTCCATACTTTGATTCAGTTCGGACATCTCCGCAGTATGAGAGGCAGCACCGCTACAGGTATCTTCTTGGAACAGAAGAGAAATCAATATCACTCAATGAGTCTTCCTGTGTTCATCAATGCCATCCCCTGTTCGGTTACTTCTTTCACCGAACAGGGTATCAGGGGCTACTATCTATACTATGACACTCTTCGGCAACTTATAAAACATACCTCAAAGCCTCTTATAAGGCTGATACAGGCTTCATTCAGTCTACTCTCGGTTGACTGAATCTTCTCAATCACCACCCCATAAGGGAACGGTGTTCATCAACAATGGAGGCATCTCGTAACGCCACCAATAAAGCATCCGACACCTCTAGATGAACAGAGGTTGCCGGTGGAACAGCCATGCCCCCTCCAACCAAAGGAGGCTGCCTTCTTGATTTTGGAGCCGTGTAAACCTCTGGAATCGCATCCGGTGAGGAGCCGAACTCAGGGTCGCCCCCGCCATCAGACCCTTTGGGAATCTTTTCCCCCACGTGTCCGGCCCCTGCGTTTGACCTCCAGGCGCCGCCTTCACGGTTTCTTCCTTTCCTCCTTGGCCGGCGTCCTTCTGGGACGAAGCCTCGGTGTTATGCACCTGTTTGGAGGAAGGGGCCTTTTGGGGCGTCCCACTCTCCATAGCATTCGAGCTTAGCAAGTCCTCTGATGAGGATTTTTTGGTACGGGACCTCACCGGACTACCAAAAAATATGGCTTAAGGTTAAAATACTAAGCCACGATGAGTCCGAATGCTTAAACGTACTTGGATTTTATATACTATGAGTTGACTAGGGGCTGGGCCTTGGGATTCCATGCCAGGCCGCTGTCGGCGGCGGCAGTGGACTCCTCCGGAAGAGAAGCCCTTCCTCTCTTGGGCAGTTCGGCCTCCAAGGGTGCGGAGCCCGTCCTCTTCCTCCCTTACCCCGCAAGGGACTCATCTTCCTCCTCCTTTTTATCCTCTTCGGAGTTGGAATGGGCATCAGAGCCTTCGGGTATTGTGTCTGAAGTGTCGCGACGATGAAGGCCGCCCCGGGTCTTTTTGGCCTCCTTTCCGGCCGCCTTCTTCAGCACCATGTAGGGCGCCGGGACCAACATCTTCGTCAGAAGTGGGATGGCCGGGTCTTCGGGCAACGGGGCCAGACAATGGATCTGCTCCGCCTTTTTTGTCCAGCTTCGGGGGAGTTGAATAAGCACGCGTTAAGCACTTCCTTTGGGTCCTGTAGATAGAAAAGTTTGACAAACTCACCAAACTTGCGGGGCGGGACAGTTGGTACCCGCGGTCTTCGGCGGAGTCCGACCATGATTTGTTGGACTTGGAAAACACCTCCCAAATGTCTTCGTGCGAGGAGCCGAAGAACCTTCGCAAAGTTTGGTGCCTGGCCGGATCGAAATCCCATAGATTGCAAGTCCAGCGGACTAACATCACCTGGACTACGTTGACAAGTTCAATGTTCTTATCTCCCATATCTTTAACGCGCGTCTGAAGCACCGACAGTTTGTCGGACAAGGGCGAGTCCAGGCCTTTCTTGACCCAGGATGTAAGCTGCAGAGGGGCGCTGGATCGAAACTCGGGAGAGGCGGCCCATTCCTTGCCGCATGGCTCGATGATGTAAAACCATTGCTGTTGCCACTCCTTGACAGAATCATTAAAGGTTCCCTTTGGCCATACGACGTTGGGCATCTTGCTCACCATAGCGCCCCCACAGTCGGCGTGCTCGCCACCCACCACCTTGGGCTTCACATTAAAAACCTTCATCCATAAACCAAAGTGCGGCGGAATACGGAGAAAAGCCTCACACACGACAATGAATGTCGATATGTTGAGGAAGGAGTTAGGGGATAGATCGTGAAGATCGATCCCATAATAATACATGATACCACAGACGAACGGGTGGAGGGGAAACCCTAGCCTGCGGACAAAGTGAGGGAGGAATACAACCCTCTCGTGTGGTTCCGGAGTAGGGATGATCTGTCCCGCCGTCGGGAGACGGTGGCTGATTTTCTTGACCAGATACCCGGCCTCCCGAAGCTTTTTGATATCCTTCTCTCGGACAGTAGAGGCCATCCATTTGCCTCCTGCTCCAAATCTGGACATCTTTGGAAGACCTTTTTTGGTAGAAAAGGTGAACGCTTGGGCGCTGGAGCCTAAGCAGAATGGAATGAATCAGGACGAAGGCGTGGGTGAAAAGAGTGAATCCTAATCCCTTTATAAGGGGGAAGACGCGATGCGCCTCCCCACTCACCTGATAAAATCTCTTATTCCCAAGAGCCGTAATTGATGGCACGGTTGGGTTACCCGCACCTGTATTGATGAGAATACCGTGATAAGGGGACACGATCTTTGCTTCGACAAGACGTGCCAAGGAAACCGCCTCGCGATGTGTGCAGTAGCAAGTTGAGAAAAATGGTTCCAATAATGACCGGGCCATGACATGATGTCATGCTATCAAAATGTGTCAGCAGATTAGATTTGTGGAAATATTATTCTCTCTGTGGTGGTATGTGGAAACTTATTTTAGAGAGCTGGACACTATTCTTGTGTTCAAAATCTTCCATGGAGTATTCGGAGGAGGAACCCGCCTTGCAATGCCGAAGACGAAACTGCGCGCCGGACTCATCGTCATTGAAGCCTGGTTCAGGGGCTACTAAGGGAGTCCTGGATTAGGGGGTCTCCGGACAGCCGGACTATATCCTTTGGCCAGACGGTTGGACTATGAAGATACAAGATTAAGGACTTCGTCCCATGTCCGGATGGGACTTTCCTTGGCGTGGAAGGCAAGCTTGGCAATACGGATATGGAGATCTCCCCCCTTGTAACCAACTCTGTGCAACCCTAGCCCCCTCCAGTGTCTATATAAACCGGAGGGTTTAGTCCGTAGGACAACAACAATCATACCATAGGCTAGCTTCTAGGGTTTTAGCCTCTACGATCTCGTGGTAGATCAACTCTTGTAGTACTCATATCATTAAGAACAATCAAGCAGGACGTAGGGTATTACCTCCATCAAGAGGGCCCGAACCTGGGTAAACATCGTGTCCCCTGCCTCCTGTTACCATCCGCCTTAGACGCACAGTTCGGGACGCCCTACCCGAGATCCGCTAGTTTTGACACTGACAACTGCCCTTGCGAATGTCGAGCCAGCACTCTTCAACCCAAAAGGCATCCGTAAAAAGTAGTACGTACCACATGGGGTCATAAATGTTGTCTTCTCTTCATCTTCTCCTGTCATGAAGATCTGGTAATAGCCCGAGTAGGCGTCGAGGAATGACAACAGATCACAGCTGACCGTGGAGTCAACAATCTAGTCGATCCATGGCAATGGGAAGGGGCCCTTAGGACAAGCCTTATTGACATCTGTGTAGTCAATACAAAGCCTCCACTTCCCATTTGCCTTGCGCACCACCACCGGATTGGCCAACCACGTCGGATGGAGCAGTCCTCTCACCAAACCTGCCGCTTCCAATTTCCTGATCTCCTCTGTGATGAACTCATGTTGTTCCAAAGCTTGCTTCCTGACCTTCTGCTCGACGGGTCGCACATGGGGACAAACAGCAAGGTGGTGCTCAATCACTTCCCTGGGAACGCCGGGGATGTCGGATGCTTGCCACACAAACACATTGACATTCCCCCGCAGGAAAGTGATGAGCGCGCTTTCCTATTTGCTGTCAAGGGTGGAGCTTATGGTGAAAGCCCCTCCCGTGCCATCCTCCTTGACGGACACCCCCTTGGTCTCTGGTGGTGTAGCTCTGGATTTCTTGCTCTTATCGGTAGAGCCCTCGGACATGTCCTCGATGGTAGCACAACACTCTATAGAGGTACGCTTGCCGGAGTGGGTGCGAGAGGTCTTGCCGGTCTTCTTCTTCCCTTATGGGGCTTCAATGGCAGGAGCAAGTGCCTTGGCGGCAGCTACTGCAACTGCTTCTCGATGGAGTTGGTCAGCGCAGATCAACGCATCCTTCTTGTCAGAGGGGACGGTGTTGATGGTCATTGGCCTAGGCATCTTCAGCGTGTTGTAGGCGTAGTGCGACACCGCCATGAACTTGGCTAGTGTCGGGCGGCCGAGGATCCCGTTGTAGGGCAAGGGGATCTCGGCCACATCAAAAACGATCCTCTCCGTCCAGTAGTTCAACTCACCTCCAAACGTCACGGGCAATGTGACCTTCCCCTTCGGCTAGATCCTTCCCGGACTAACCCCTTGGAAGGTACCCGTTTCCTCGAGGTCTCCATCAGGAATTTACAGCCTTTTGATCACGACAGGTGAGATTAAGTTCAGGTCGGCCCCGCCGTCAACCAGCATCTTGTTCACCTTGAGGTTGCGACCGCAGTTGTGCGGTCAGGGTGGTCCTTGGCGTCAAAGATGAGGGGTGTGCTGGACCACTTCAGTGGCTTCTGAGCGTCGGACGATGGCCCTACTGCTGTAATCTCACGCGCCCACTGCTTGAGCTGGAGGTGCAAAGTGTGCAGCAAGGCGCCACCATTGACGCACATGGCCTCCATATCCTTCTGAAACTCTTGCTTGCTGGCCTCGTCGTCCTCGTCATGATCACCGTCTTCATGCTTCTTGTCGCAGCCCCGAGCGGGCCTCTCTCACTTGTCATCCTTGCCGCGGTGGCCTCCTTGCCCGCCATGCTTCTTGGCGGATCCTTCGGCACCATCCTGACCCTTCTCGTTGTCCCACCTCTCCTACTCGGCCTTTTACTTTTTGGCATGCAGCTCGACCTGTCGGTAGTTTTGGAGGTCGTGGCCCTTGGTGCGGAGGATCTTGCAATATTGTTTGTCGGAGTATCCTAGCTTGTCGGCACCCGGCAAGGCCTGGCAGTCGGTGCACCCGGCAATATCCTTGCCGGGCTCGTCTGCCTTGGCCTTCTTGGCAGCGCCGGTGTCGTCGAATCCCTCGACGGCAAGCACGGCCTTTCCCTTGTGTTTCCTGTTGCGACGCCGGCCCTTCTTCGTCGGGACGTCAGTGTCTTCATCAGTAGAGTCGGTTTCCACGCTGGTGTCCTCGACGGGGTACTTCCTTCCCTCTTCAGCCCGGGCGCACCTATCACCTAGGACACAAAGTTCTGCCACATCCTTAACCTTGTTCATCACCAGCTCTTCGCGCATCTTGCGGTTGTGCATGTTCTAATGGAACGCACTAATCACGATGGTGGGATGAACATCGAGGATGTTGTACTGCACTCGGCTGAATCTCTGGATGTACTTGCAGAGGGTTTCCCCTTCCTTTTGGGGAATGATATGCAAATCACTGGCCTGGCCATGAGCTTGGTGGCCTCCAGTGAAGGCAGCAATGAACTCATGGCACAGATCTGACCAAGAAGAAATGGAATCCGCCGGCAAGTGCATTAACCAAGACATGACATTGGGCTTCAGTGTCAATGGGAGGTAATTGGCAAGCACCTTGTCGTCGCAAGCTCCGGCAGCTTGCATCGGGATGGTGCAGATGCTGAGGAACTCTGATGGATGGGTCTTGCCGTTGTACTTCTCATCGACGTCGGGCGTGAACGTGCGGTGGGACGGCCACTGGAACTGCCGCAGCTCATGGGTAAAGGCTGGGCAACTCACCTCGTAAGGTAGGCTGCCGGAGGCCCTCGGTGCTCGGTGGTCCATAGCGGGTCCCGCCCGCTTATCCGATTGGTGGAGTGTATCGCGCTAGCGCTCGATAGTGGTTCGAGCGTCTTCATGGGCTCGCTCCCGAAGAACTTGGCGTTGATCGCGGTGGGTCCTGGGGTCGGATGATGCTATGGAAATGTTATCACCAGCGTCGTCATGACGGACCCGCATCGGCGGCAGCTGGCGCGGGGGAGGAGAGTGCACTGTGGCTCCAGCCCCCCGGTCCTTCCACCACTGGCGTGTGGTAGCTCGACGGAGCGCCAGCCCGAGGGCCCTACTAGTCGTGGCTCGTCTTTGTTGGCGACGGCGACGAGGCTCCGGATGGTGGCTCTCCACTCGTCGAGCTTCTCCGCAGCAGGAGGGAAGTCGAGGAGCAGCTCCGCACGCGCCAAAGCTTCTTCTGGCGTGGGTGGTGGTGAAAGCTGCATGAACCGTGGCGCGCTTTGCCTTCTAACCACGTTAGAAGGAGCTCTATCACGGCCCAGCGGCTGCGTGCCATTGTCGGCAGCACTTCGGCGGGCAGGCTGGCCTCCTTTGTCCCATAGATGCTGCACAGGGCTCTTCCCACGGTAGTGTCCGGGGTCGCCGGCGTGGCGACGCTTCTCGTCGCACACACCATGGGAAGAGCGCACTGTGGGCGCCGGGGTGGGCATCCTGGAGGTCGTCACGCCACCCGTGGGTGGCATGTCGGCGACCCCGAAGGGCCCTGCTCCGCCTGCGGGGGGGCCAGCTCCGTCTCTGGATTTTGTGGCATGCGGCCCGTCGTCTGGTGCACGAACGACGCCGCTCGCCAGGCTCTGACTGCCAGAGCGATGTTGGTGCTCGTGGGCCGCGCCTCGGGTCCTTTTGGCGACCGGCCCGCTACTCCCCCTCACCGGTACGGGCCGTCTGGCCCCCGACGAACCAATCGCCGTGGCCTTCTTCTTCTTGGGAGCCATGGCAACAAAGAATCACTAGGCTAAATGCTAGACCAGATTCTCACAACTGCGCCCCCTACCCTGGCACGCCAAAGATGTCGGTGGGAAAGACACCTATGGGATCACTAGGATCCCTTCTACGGTTGGCGGGCGCAGGGTCATGAGAAGACCAGGTTTAGGAGAAAGCACACAGATCATTTACCCACGTTCGGGCCGCGAGGATGCATAAAACCCTAGTCCTGCTTTGGTGGATGTATCGAGTGTTCTTGAGCTTTTTGAACTAGCTACGGTGGTTGTGCCGTTCCAAAAAGTTGAATCCCTCTCCTGGTCGCCTCAGGCCTCCTTTTATAGGAAAAAGGGGTTGACACAGTGGCACACAGGAGGTGGAAAGGCCCACAGTGCGCGAGCTTATCGCACGGCATTATGGGACAAAGTGCATTAAATGCGCTACGTAGGTGTCCATTAGCTTTATCGGGGATGGGAACGAGGCCCGTCCAATCCGTCGCCGCTCCGCCTCACATCGACACGCGCCCAGGCTAGCGGTGCATGCAGCGCCATGTAGGCAGGCAAGCAGCTAAGGTGGCGCGGTGGTAGGGCCTTCATGAAGATCTGCATGCCGCCATGCAGGTGCTTGCTGATTTGGCCTGGAAGCTGCATGTTGCCACACAGGTGCCTGCCCAGTTGGTTGGGCTGGCAGCTGCATGCGAATGGCGGCGGAGTCTTGGCTGGTGTGGTCCTGGCAGTGGCCCTGTTGGCGTCTTCGGCAAGGGCCTTGCTGGGGGCCCGACAAGGGTCTTGTCGTGGTATCGTAGTCGTCCCCGGCAAGACGCTTGCCGGGGGTCTTGTCGATTTCCTCGGCTAGGATCCTGACGAGGGTCACTATCTTCTGGTCCTCATCTGAAATCATATGTTTATCATCTTGACGAAGATTTACATGTCACCATAGAGGCGCCTCCCGAGCCTTGGCTCCAAAGTAGTTGATTGGGTTGGAGCCTCTGGGCTCAAGGGTGGCTCGCTTTGCTGGTGTTGGGCAAGTTGCCCCAGCAAGGCTCTTGCCGTGGTTGCGGCGGGGCGCCTCGGCAAGGATCTTGCCGAGGGAGTCCACCTCGCCCTCCTACCCTCCTGTGCTTCTGGTCTTGGCGTCGCCTTGGTTGCCTTCTGCTTCGCTTCTCTCCGGCTTCCCTCCTCTGCCCTGCTAAGTGTGGCCGCGGCGCGTGGCTCTGACTGCCCGTGCACAGGTAAAGGTGTCAGAAGGAGAGTCCCTACTTTTGTACACCGACACCTGGGTTGTTCAAACTGCCGACAAACATCATCCCACTGAACGTCCACTCTGCCAAGATTCTGCAGTCGATGCCAGATTGCAATACTCATAGAGTTACGAGCGATTGGCGACTGCCCACGTTTGATGAAGAACTAGAATGGGTTTCCACCCTGGTGGAGCGGGCCACCAGAGCGGAGACCAGGGTGTACAAGCGAACCTCCATGGTGGAGGCGGCGTACATCAAGAAGGGGCTGGAGGAGGACAGGGCACTGAGGGCCACAGCAATGGCAAAAGCCAAGAAAGTGGCAGTGGGAAAAGGAAAAGGTGAGGAGGGAGGCTCATCCCATGGTAAGAGTGAGGCGCAGGCCTCAGAAGGGGTTGTCTGGGATCATTCTACCAGGGGTAAGGGTGCGGAGGAGGAACCTGCCGGGGACGACCCCTACAGGATGGAGTCTATGTATACTGTGGTGACAGTGGCCCAGAATGGGGAGCAGGCCAAGGAGGCAGAGGAGCTTGTGGAAGACTGGCTTGCGGCAGGCCCTCAGGCTCCCGAGCTTATCTTGGACCCACGCCCTCGTAAGCGTGCTGCTAATCGAGGAACGGTAGTCTCCGACCATACGCCTGCCGCCAAGAAGGCGAAGGAGGCTATCTCCAAGAGAAGCATCCCTGAAGCCGTGCATCAGCATTCTCCTCGGTTTGCCGAGGCCAAGGTTCCTCCTCTCGAGCAGCCAACAGAAATAGAGGATGACCCCAACGCCTGATCGAGTTTGAGCCCTTCTCAAAGCTCATCTTCCTCGGATCATCTTATGTCCCGGTAGGAGTCGAAGCTAAAGGAAATATGCCCTAGAGGCAATAATAAAGTTGTTATTTATATTTCCTTATATCCTGATAAATATTTATTATTGATTCTAGAATTGTATTAATCGGAAACTTGATACATGTGTGGATACATAGACAAAGCAAAGTGTCCCTAGTATGCCTCTACTTGACTAGCTCGTTAATCAAAGATGGTTAAGTTTCCTAACCATAGACATGTGTTGTCATTTGATGAACGGGATCACATCATTAGGAGAATGATGTGATGGACAAGATACATCCGTTAGCTTACCATAATGATTGTTAAGTTTTATTTCTATCACTTTCTTCATGACTTATACATATTCCTCTCACTATGAGATTATGCAACTCCCGAATAACGGAGGAACACATTGTGTGCTATCAAATGTCACAACGTAACTAGGTGATTATAAAGATGCTCTACAGGTGTCTCGGAAGGTGTTTGTTGGGTTGACATAGATCAAGATTAGGATTTGTCACTCCGAGTATCGGAGAGGTATCTCTGGGCCCACTCAGTAATGCAAATCACTATAAGCCTTGCAAGCAATGTGACTAAAGAGTTAGTTATGGGATGATGCATTATGGAACAATTAAAGATACTTGCCGGTTACGAGATTGAACTAGGTATGATGATACCGACGATCGAATATAGGGCAAGTAACATAGCGATGACAAAGGGACTAACGTATGTTGTTATTGTGGTTTGACCGATAAAGTTCTTCGTAGAATATGTAGGAACCAATACGAGCATTCAGGTTCTGATATTGGTTATTGACCGGAGATGTGTCTCGGTCATGTCTACATAGTTCTCGAACCCGTAGGGTCCTCACGCTTTACGTTTGATGACGATTTGTATTATGAGTTATGTGTTTTGGTGACCGAAGTTTGTTCGGAGTCCCGGATGAGATAACACACATGATGAGGAGTCTCGAAATGGTCGAGAGGTAAAGATTGATATATTGGAAGGTAGTATTCGGGCACCGAAAGGGTTCCGAAGTGTATCAGGTGCATACCGGAGTACCAGAAGGGTTACCGAAACCCCCCGGGGAAAGATATGGGCCATAGGAGGGAGGCTAACTTGCGCACGAGGGGCTGGTGCGCCCCCCACAAGGGATGAGGCCGAATTGGACTAGGGAAGGGGGCACCACCCCCCTTTTCTTCTCCTACTCCCTCTCCTTTCCTCCTTTCCCCCTCCATGAGAAGGAAAAGAAGGGGGTGAAACCTACTAGGACTGGGAGTCCTAGTAGGACTAGGGAAGGGGAAACCTTATGGCGCGCCACCTAGGGCCGGCCACCTCCCTCTCCCTCCTTTATATATGTGGGAAGGGAACCCCTTGGAGACACAACGATTGTTCCAAGCCGTGTGCGACGTCTCTCTCCAAAGTTTGCTCCTCCGGTCATAGCGTCATAGTGCTTAGGCGAAGCCCTTGCACAGATGACATCACCGTCACTATCACCACGCCGTCGTGCTGACAGAACTCCCCCTCTACCCTCTGCTCGATAAAGTGTTTGAGGGACGTCATCGAGCTGAACGTGTGCAGAACTCCGAGGTGCCGTACGTTTGGTACTTGATTGGTTGGATCACGAAGATGTTCGACTACAGCAACTGCGTTAATCTAACGCTTCCTCTTTCGGTCTATGAGGGTATGTGGACACACTGTTCCCCTCTCGTAGCTATGCATCTCCTAGATAGATCTTGCGTGATCGTAGGATTTTTTTTAAATTGCATGCTACATCCCCAATAGTGGCATCCGAACCAGGTCTATGTGTAGATGATATATGCACGAGTAGAACACAATGAGTTCTGGGCGATAATAGTCATACTTCTTACCACCAATGTCTTACTTTGATTCGGCCCGAACAGACAGTACATGACCACGTTCATGAGACTGGTTCTATCGACGTGATTTGCACACACATGGCTGGCGGGTGTCTGTTTCTCCAACTTTAGTTGAATCAAGTTTGACTACGGCTGGTCCTTGTTGAAGTTTAAAACAACACACTTGATGAAACATCATTTTCATTTTGATGCGTAGGTAAGAACGGTTCTTGCAAGAAGCCCGTAGCAGCCACATAAAACTTGCAATAACAAAGTAGAGTACGTCTAACTTGTTTTTGCAGGGCATGTTGTGATGTGATATGGTCAAGATGTGATGAGATATAAATTTTTGTATGAGATGATCATGTTTTGTTAAAGTTATCAGCAACTGGTAGGAGCCTTATGGTTGTCTATTTATTGCATAAGATGCAAGCGCCATATAATTGCTTTACTTTATCGCTATGCGATAGCAATAGTTGAAAAAGCAATACTTGGCGAGACGACCATGTGAAGACACGTTGATAGAGATCAAGATGATGGAGATCATGGTGTCATGCCGGTGATGATGGGTATCACGACAGTGCTTTAGAGATGGAGATTAAAGGCACAAGATGATGATGGCCATATCATGTGACATATTTTGATTGCGTGTGATGTTTATCCTTTATGCATCTTATTTTGCTTAGTACGGCGGTAGCATTATAAGATGATCCCTCACTAAATTACAAGGTATAGGTGTTCTCCCTGAGTATGCACCGTTGCTACAGTTTGTCGTGCCGAGACACCACGTGATGATCGGGTGCGATAAGCTCTATGTTCACATACAGCGGGTGTAAGCCAGTTTGCACACGCAGAATACTCGGGTTAAACTTGACGAGCCTAGCATATGCAGATATAGCCTCAAAACAATAAGACCGAAAGGTCGAATGTGAATCATATAGTAGACATGATCAACATAGAGATGTTCACCTTTGAAAACTACTCCATCTCACGTGATGATCGGACATGGTTTAGTTTATATGGATCATGTGATCCTTTAAATGACTAGAGGGGTGTCTATCTAAGTGGGATTTATTAATTAATAAGATTATTTGAACTTTAATTTATCATGAACTTAGCCCTGATAGTATTTGCAAATTATGTTGTAGATCAATAGCTCCCCGTTTATTTTTGATATGTTCCTAGAGAAAAACAAGTTGAAAGATGATAGTAGCAATGATGCGGACTGGATCTGCGATCAAAGGATTATCCTCATTGCTGCACAGAAGAATTATGTCCCTGATGCACCGCTAGGTGACAGACCTATTGCAGGAGCAGATGCAGACATTATGAACGTTTTGCAAGCTCGGGAAGATGACTACTTGATAGTTTAGTGCGCCATTCTTTAAGTCTTAGAACCGGGACTTCAAAAACATTTTGAATGCCACGGAGCATATAAGATGTTCCAAGAGCTGAAATTGGTATTTCATACTCATGCCTGAGTCGAGAGGTATGAGACCTCTAAAAAGTACTTTGCCTACAAGATGGAGGAGAATAGCTCAATCAGTGAGCATGTGCTCAGAATGTCTGTGTACTACAATTGCTTGAATCAAGTGTGTGTTAATCTCCTAGAGAAGATAGTGATTGATAGATTTCTCTAGAAACTATCACCAAGTTACTAGAACTTCATGATGAACTATAATATGAAAGGGATGACGAAAAAAATTCCCGAGCTCTTCGCGGTGCTAAAATTGGCGAAAGTAGAAATCAAGAAAGAGCATCAAGTGTTGATGGTTAACAAGACCACTAGTTTCAAGAAAAGGGGCAAAGGAAAAGAAAGGGAACTTCAAGAAAGAATGGCAAGCAAGTTGCCACTCCCGTGAAGAAACCCAAAGCTAGAACTAATCCTGAAACTAAGTGCTTCTACTTCAAAGGGAATGGTCACTGGAATGGGAACTACCCCACATACTTGGAGGATAAGAAGGATGGCAAAGTGAAAGGTATATTTGATATACATGTTATTCATGTGTACTTTACTAGTGTTCATAGTAACCCCAGGGTATTTGATTCCGGTTCAGTTGCTAAGATTAGTAACTCGAAACAGGAGCTGCAAAATGAACAAAGAGTAGTTAAGGGCGAGGTGACGATGTGTGTTGGAAGTGATTCCAAGGTTGATAAGATCACCATCGCACACTCCCTCTATCTTTGGGATTAGTGTTGGACCTAAATAAATGTTATTTGGTGTTTTCATTGAGCATGAATATGATTTGATCATGTTTATTGCGATACAGTTATTCATTTAAGTCAGAGAATAATTTTTGTTCTTTTTACATGAATAAAACCTTCTATGGTCATACACCCAATGTAAATAGTTTATTGAATCTCGATCGTAGTCATACACATATTCATAATATTATTGCCAAAATATGCAATGTTGATAATGATAGTGCAACATATTTGTGGTACTGCCGTTTTGATCATATTGGTGTAAAGTGCATGAAGAAACTCCATGCATATGGGCTTTTGGAATCACTTGATCATGAATCATTTAATACTTGTGAACCGTGCCTCATGGGAAAGATGACTAAAACTCCGTTCTCGGGAAGAATGGAGCGAGCCATTGACTTACTGGAAATAATACATACCGATGTATGCGCTCCGATGAGTTTTGAGGCTCGTGGCAGGTATCGTTATTTTCTAACCTTCACAGTTGATTTGAGCAGATATAGGTACATCTACTTAATGGAACACAAGTCTAAATCATTTTGAAAAGTTTCTGCGATCTGATCGCAGAGGCAAATATTTGAGTTACGGGTTTTGGCCTTCATTTAAAACAATGTGGAATAGTTTCACAACTCACGCCACCTGGAACACCACAGCGTAATGGTGTGTCTGAATGTAGTAACCGTACTATATTGGATATGGTGCGATATATGATGTCTCTTACCGATTTACCACTATCATTTTGGGGTTATGGAATAGAGACAGTTGCATTCACGTTAAATAGGGCACCATCTAAATCCGTTGAGATGACACCATATGAACTATGGTTTGGCAAGAAACCTAAGTTGTAGTTTCTTAAAGTTTGGGGCTGCGATGCTTATTTGAAAAAGCTTCAACCTGATAAGCTCGAACCCAAATTGGAGAAATGTGTCTTCATAGGATACCCAAAGGAGACTGTTGGCTACACCTTCTATCAAAGATCGAAAGGCAAGATATTCGTTGCTAAGAATGGATCCTTTCTAGAGAAGGAGTTTCTCTCGAAAGAAGTGAGTGGGAGGAAAGTAGAACTTGATGAGGTAGTTGGACCTTCTCTCGAATTGGAAAATGGTTCATCACAGAAATCAGTTTCAGTGATGCCTACACCAATTAGTGAGGAAGTTAATGATGATGATCATGAAACTTCAGATCAAGTTACTACCGAACCTCGTAGGTCAACCAGAGTATGATCCGCACCAGAGTGGTATGGTAATTTTGTTCTGGAAGTCATGTTTCTAGACTGTGATGAACCTACAAACTATGAGGAAGTGATGATGAGCCCAGATTCTGACAGATGGCTTGAGGCCATGAAATCTGAGATAGAATCCATGTATGAGAACAAAATGTGGACTTTGGTCGACTTGTCCGATGATCGACAAGCCATTGAGAATAAATGGATCTTCAAGAGGAAGAAGGACGCTTATAGTAGTGTTACTATCTACAAAGCTCGACTTGTCGATAATGGGTTTTGACAAGTTCAAGGTGTTGACTACAATGAGATTTTCTCACTCGTATCGATGCTTAAAGTCTGTCTGAATCATGTTAGCAATTGCCACATTTTATGAAATATGACAAATGGATGTCAAAACTGCATCCCTTAATGAATTTATTAAAGAAGAGTTGTATATGATACAATTGGAAGGTTTTGTCTATCCTAAAGGTGCTAACAAAATGTGCAAGCTCCAGTGATCCATCAATGGACTGGTGTAAGCATTTCGGAGTTGGAATATACGCTTTGATGATTTGATCAAAGCATACTGTTTTACATAGACTTGCGGTGAAGCCTGTATTTACAAGAATGTGAGTGGGAGCACTACAGCCTTTCTGATAAGTATATGTGAATGACATATTGTTGATCAGAAATGATGTAGAATTTTCTGGAAAGCGTAAATGAGTGTTTGAAAGGAATTTTTCAAAGAAAGATGATGTAGGGTGGAACCCTAGATGGCCAATCCTTTCACGAAAGGAGAGGATCTCGGGATCAACACGAGGAACACGAGGAGAAATCACGGAGGGCAACATGAGAGAATCACTCAAACCAACAAGATACGATCACACATATGCTATATCCGAGTACACATAGAGATCACACGGTCCAAATCCAACACGGGATGATACATAGGCTAACAGGTTCTTCTCCGTGAGGAGGCCTTCTGATGCGGAGCATCCTACGATCATCCCCATGTACACTTTGAATACTCCCCAAGCCCCAAGAGGACATACGATGAGACCTTGACCATACGCCATTGGACACAAGGTGAACTCATTCCTCTTTGAACTGTCACTTTCCACATATGAGACATGGTTACTACCTCATGCACGGACCTTGTGTATACTCAGGCTCATACGAGAAGACCATGGAGATTCAAAGGACCAAGGCCAGGCATGGAAGAGAGGACGGAAGACAGGATAAGAAGAAGACGGAGCTGTTGTTGGAGCCAGGCCGGACATCCAGACCACCGTCCGGATCATCCGGACCCTCCCCTGGATCATCCGGACAATTGCGTCTGAAGATAGCCGAACCTTGCAGAATCCTCTCGGTGAAGCCGGATCATCCAGACGAGGACCTGAATCATCCGGACCCCCATCCGGACCAACCGGCCTGTGCGTGCACGCCTGACTTGGGCCGAGGCCCATGTGCCCCTTCGCCCCTCACTTACCCCTTCGTGGCTTAGCACTATATATAGACCCCCGGGATCCTCCTAGTTAGGGTTAGCATATGTTTAGCTCATTTGAGGTAGAGCTTTGCACATCCATACGGATCTACTCCATGAGAGAGACCGCGACCTCTACGGAGAAGATCCATCTTGGATTCAAGACCCCTCACGGGAAGACCCATCGCGGGCTTAAGACCTCCTCACGGAGAAGAATCAGTTACCTATGTATCGTCCTTTGTTGGATTCGAATCATTTATCTTTTCGTGTTCCGAGGATCTTGCACATGTGTGATTGTTTCTTGTTGATTTGAGTGATTCCTCTCTTTCCCCTCATGTTTTCCCCCTCGTGTTCTTCGTCGGATCCCCTCCATTTCATGAAAGATCGGGCCCTAGTGTTCTATCCTACATCATCTTGGTACCATGAGCCACATTTATCATGAATTTGGAGCCCCCCACCGTTTTCTAGCCTTCTTTTGCTTGATTTCATCCCAATTTCGAAAATCCCCACAAAAAATAGCCCCCAATTTTTTTTGTGATTTGTTGGTTTTCATGATCTTTTGTTGATTTTGATCCATGGATTTTCTTGGTTTCAAGTGGATCTAGCATATCCCCATGTTTCCCTACCCGCCATCCACGAAATCTCATAAATTTTGACCCAAAAATCATCCAATTTCCGCCCAAAAATTCGTCCCCGAGAGGAAATCCCGAGCAGTTTGACCTGCCCGGATCATCTGGAAGTGCTCCCGGACCAGCCCGGATCAGCTGGACCCTCTCCCGGACATCCGGACACCCCACACGACAGAAATCCAGTTGATGAACCTGGATCATCCGGACCTACTCGCGGATGTTTGGGTAACCCTGAAGCTCACACGGTCAGATTCTTGTTTCGGCCATATCTAATTCATCCGAACTCCGTTTTGATGTTCTTTAGCTCGTTTTGAAACTACTGACATCCCCCTTCCCACAAAAATACCACCATCATCATTTGACTCCATAAAAAATTTGGAACTTTGGCATCTTTGCCTAGGGCTTCCACCATAACTTCCGCAAAACCACCATAGCCTTCCGCAACCTAACCCATTTTGTTCACCATTGCATATGTGGTTGTTTGAGTTGTGACTTGAGTCTCCTAATGTGTTTCGGCTACTTAGGGATGGTTGCTTCTTCGCCAACCACCACGACCACTTCTGCATTACCTAGCCCACCATACACTTCCGCCACCCCAACTTAACCCAATTTTGTTTGTGTTGTGAGTTGTGTCTCCTAAGGTGTTTCGGCTACTTAGGGACCGTGCTTTCAACTCCGACACCGTGTATAGCCCATCATACCCCACCACCTTAACCCATTTGACCTGGTTTTCACCAATACCTCTGTAACCACCACCGCATTCCGCTACCACCATTTGACATTTGCCTTTGAAGATTTTGAGTTCGTTGTTTTTCTGTTTTCTAAGGTGTTTCGGCTAATTAGGAACGGGTCGACATCGAAAACACCACCTCTCATCATCGACACGAACGGTAATCTCGATGACATCATTATATATTCCCCTTGCAATTGCATTGATACACTAGTGCGCGTCAGTCCTAAACAAACGGTTTTTAACCCCCTTTTGGCGACGACATTTGGAACCGTTGCCAAGTGAGTGTGGGCGATAGGGGGGTCCTTCCCACACGCCCCAGAAATCGTCGGGGATAGGCCCTCCTGGGACACAGGCTGGGGCCGTCTGCGATCGGGCGAGGCATCGAAACCCAATCATTTCCGTAGGTATGTACATCCCACACGGTAATCCAAGAAAATCATTTCCGTAGGTATGTACATCCCACACAGTGAATCCTAGAAAATCATTTCCATTCGTATGTATATCACACACAGTCAATCCAAGGAATACGTTTCCGTTCTTATGTACATCCCACACAGCCAATCCAGGGAAAACATTTTCGTTCATACGTAAATCCCACACAGTTTTATTTGTAGGCTCGTGTGTGAAAGGTGTAACTATCACACACGACCTTCCTTGGGTTAACTGTTTGCTTTTATCAACTATATCACACACGATTTGATGAAGAAAACTGTGTGGCATTGGGCTATCCATCGCAAGCTCTTTTACGGCTAAAACCATCTGCAAAGGTCCATGACACATTTAGCAGGTTTATTAGTTTACAATTAATAATTCCAGTATTACGTAAACTCACATTTCCTATCGAATAATTGTTTGCCAATTTCATATCAGGCACATAAATATATTATAACATCATAGTACAGTAGCTACATGAAAACAGCACGGTACAACATATAGCTAGTTCAACTTCATAAGAACAATATATTCATTTCCCTAATCGAGATCATCCAAGCTCATCTTATCCATCTCTGCTTTTAGTTTAGTAAGAACCTATTTTGCACGGGCCAACTGGGAAAGTGCCTCCTCCTTCTCCAACACCATCTTAGCAAAGTCTGATTAAAAAAATATGAGCTCATTCTCCACCTTCAACTTTTTATCCGGCATCTTCAAATATTCTTCAGTGTTGACAATAGTTTCTCTAAGCCTACGTCTGTTCTCTTCCTTATACATGCTCCAGAGCTTCGCTAGGCACATCTTCAAAGACTATGGCCACTCTTGATCAACCCACTCGAAGTAAGAACACTTCCGTTCATCCTACAATATTTAAAACTAGATCAGTAACAATTGTAGGGGAAATGGGTTTATAGCAACATAGAAAATCACCAATGCTTATTTTGAAAAACTGAAGAAACATGTTAATTATGACATATCTTCTCAAAAAGATAAATGTGCAAATGAAATAATTGCTACTGAGACAACAACCAAATTTTGGAACATCAGAAGCTATAATTAACTACACCTATGCTACAAGTTCTTACTCATGTACAATAAATAACAAATTGAACATTTTATGAGGAAGGTACATATAACTGCAACAGCATAGTGACAGTGTTTGGATGACAGCAAATTGATACTAATAGGTGTGTACTATATATATGTCGCACTAGTGCCCTAAGGCCGTCCACTATATATATGCCAAAACTAGGGTAAAGACAACTGTTGCTACATGTCGCACTGGTGCCCTGCACTAGCGAGCCGATGCAGCAGAAAAAAAACAGGCACCCGAACTTCGGAGCACGTAGTTGTTCCGATGCACAGTTGCTTCGTGACATAAAGATTTAGTATTTTACTGCTTGGCTGCTCGGATTTGTGGACCAAAGTTGGCTGCACAAACTGCTGAAGCGGTGCCAAATAGTTTTCTAATGGCACCACTGATGAGATGGCACCAATTTAAGATACTAGGTACAAACTGTGACACTGTCTTAGGATCCGTTTGGTTGAAGGTGTGGTATGAATGGGTTGGGACCATGACAGTGTCTGAATCACATCTAACAAATGATTTGTAATAATAGAAGAGGGTCTAACCTTCTCTGCACATGCCAAAAACTTCCTCCCACTGTCCATAGAATCAAATGCAACTAGCTTCACGCATGGAGATTGATGGTGACAATCAGCAGATAGATCTTCAGCCACCCCCTTCTATTCGTTGCCACTGATGGTCCTAGGGATCTACAAGAGGAAGAAATGACTCAAATCGACCACCGGGTAAAAATCATTCATTCCAAGTCATAGCCCGAAGGAGAGAAGAGAGGCATACCCGGGTGGTGAAGGAGTCATCGCCGGAGGAGGAACCGCTGGAGAGGTCTTTGAAGAAGACCATGGCGACCCCAGCGGTAGGATGCGAGACAACGAGAGCAAGGAAGCGGCTATAGCTTATCAAGGAAGGAAGGAAGGAGGAAACATGGGAAATGTGACTTGTGGTTGGTGATAAAAGGGGGTGGGGAAGTGGGGGCGGGGGTAGATATTTTGGCGGTAGGCCAAAATTTTGGAAATGTGGAGGGAAACTTTGCGCGTGGTGCCGCCGGACCTTTCACTTTGAACGATTGTGTGCATCGCAACCGATTCTTCTGCCTTACGCACATGGGATGAGTTGGATACTTCAAATTTTGGAGGAAATTTCCCTGGGTGCGTCATTGCATAATTTAACATCGCTTGCGAATTTGGGCACACAAAAGAGCATACAGCAGACAGGCCACACTTACTGAATCAAGCAATTTTAGTAATTAAACGGAGCCAATTGACCTATACATTGCTCTTACAAAAGACCAGCATTAAAAACAAAGCCTAAGTACGCATAATTTCAACAAATCGGTCACCGCGCAAACCTATGCATCGCCGGTGTGAGATGAGACGGCGCTGACTTGTCTGGCAGCATGCCGCCATTGGTGGACTCCGCCCCCCCTGCTGAAATTGACCGCATCCTTGTCCTCATCCTCATCATCATCCTCGACGTTGCCTTCAAGGTTGTAGTACTCGTAGTAGTGGCTGCACCAGAGCTCGCATTGGTACTCCACAGTCGATTCATCGACAGACGGAATCTTCTCTACCTCGACCTCAGCCACGCGCAACTCCTCCTCCCGGCGCTCCTCGATCTCCGCAACCTCCTGCATCGCCAGCTCCCGCTCGGCGACCTCATGAGGAAGCGGGTGCTCCATGACCACCGTCGCCTTTTCAGACGTGGGTTGCATGCTAGAGTCCGAGGTGGCCTAGAATATCTTGGCACGTGCATCCTCGATCTTGGTGTGGATGGCCTTGACCAGGGCGAAGGTGACATCGGCGGCATCGGCGGCAGCTCGAGCGCTCTCGGCGTTTGCATCCGCCGTCGCAGCAGCAGCAGCCATCTAGGCAGCTATAGCTGCCCTATCGGCTGCCGAACACGCCCTCTCGGCAGAAGCGTCCGCGCTCAATGCGGATGCGGCGGCACTCTCAGCGTAGGCGGTCGCGCTCTTGGTGCAGGTGGCGGCACTCGGGGGGGGGGGGCATCGTACGGGCCATCATGAAGCGTTTCCATGGAGTCATCTTTGCAAGAAGGGGGTCCAGGAATGGCGGTCGGGATTCATGGATTTGGCGGTTGCGGGCACTAGAGCAGATGAGCAAACGGTTCGTAGAAAACAACTGTGTGATGTTGTAGATAGTTTTTATTAGCTGTGAAAGACGAATTTGGAGTACAGTGGCAACGCATGGTGTTTCAAATGTACGAGAAATTTTGTAGTACTAATATAAATGTCATGTCAAATTTTGGAAAATTTCAGGGGTCATTTGACCTTTTGAAGACATTTAAGTGATTTTCTAGCCATTTAATGACCGTAATTAAAATTTGAAATACATGTACATGCAACAGCTAACCATAACGGTTTGAAAACTCATATTTTGTGTACTTGTGTGTGATTTAATTCCATGTGCAGTAAATTGGAATGAATTATTAAACGTATTGGTCTAACGGCTATGACACAATTAAGCATGGAGTGACATGGCATTTTAATTCCAAAAAATTAAAAAATATCGGTAACACATGAAACCTTGGTTTATGTAATGCCATACCACCAAGATAATGTGGAATTTTTTTTGGCATGTTTGACAAAAGTTTGGACACACACCCCTCACAAACCGGAGCAACTCACTAGAAGGCTCGTGGTTCCGAGAAGGAACAATGCATGTTTGATGACGAATGGGTGATAGCTTCCTCTTACGACCATCCATTTTTTTCTATGTTTAACATGCACTACTACAACTGTAATGTGAAATTTTGGAAAATTCTAAGTGTCATTTGACCTTTTAAAGACATTTAAGTGATTTTCTAGCCATTTAATTCAAATTTGAACTACATCTACATGCAACGCCTAACCATAACGGTTTGAAAAATCATATATGTGTACTTGTGTGCGAGTTAATTCCATGTGCAGTAAATTAGGAGGAATTTTCAAACATATTGGTCTCATGACATGGACACATGCATATATATGCATGGAGTGACATGGCATTTTAATTCCAAAATATAAAAAATGATTAGAAAAACATGAAACCTTGGTTGATGTAATGTCATGCCACCAAGTTGATGTGGTAAAGAAATTGGCATGTTTGACAAAAGCTTGGACACACACCCCTCACAAACCAGAGCAACTCACTAGAAGGCTCGTGGTTCCGAGAGGGAACAATGCATGTTTGATGATGAATGGGAGATAGCTTTCTCTTACGTCCTTAAATTTTTTTTCTACGTCTAACGTGCACTACTACAACTGTAATGTGCATTTTTTTAAAATTCTAGGGGTCAGTTGACCTTTTAAAGACATTTAAGTGATTTTCTAGCCATTTAATGATCGTAATTCAAATTTGAACTACATATACGTGCAACGCCTAACCCAAACAATATGAAAAATCATATCTATGTACTTGTGTGCAAGTTAATTCCATGTGTAGTAAACTAGAAGGAATTTTCAAACATATTGGTCTCACGACATGGACACATGCATACATATGCATGGAGTGACATGGAATTTTAATTCCAGAAAATTAAAAAAATGATTAGAAAAACATGAAACCTTGGTTGATTTAGTGTCATGCCACCAAGATGATTTGGTTAAAAAGTTGGACCGTTTGACGAAAGTTTGGACACACACCCCTCACAAACAGGAGCAACTCACTAAAAGGTTCGTGGTTCCGAGAGGGAACAATGCATGTTTGATGACGAACGGGAGATACCTTCCGGCCTTCACTTTTTTTCCTATGTCTAACGTGAACTAATACAACTGTCATGTGAAATTTTTGAAAATTCCAGGGGTCATTTGACCTTTTAAAGACATTTAAGTGATTTTCTATCCATTTAATGACCGTAATTGAAATTTGAACTACATCCACATGCAACGCCTAACCATAATGGTTTGAAAAATCATATTTTTGTGTACTTGTGTGCGAGTTAATTCCATGTGCAGTAAATTAGAAGGGTTTTTCAAACATATTGGTCTCAAGGCATGGGCACACATGCATGGAGTGCCCTGGCATTTTAATTCCAAAAAAATTAAAAAGAATGATCAGCAAAACATGAAACCTTGCTTGATTTAATGTCGTGCCACCAAGATGATGTGGTAAAAAAATTGGCCTATTTGACGAAAGTTTGGACACACGCCACTCACAAACCGGAGAAACTCACTAGAAGGTTCGTGGTTCCGAGAGAGAACAATGCATCTTTGATAACGAACGGGAGATAGCTTCCTCTTACGGCCTTCAATTTTTTTTCTACATTTAACATGCACTAATACGGCTGTCATGTGAAAATTTGGAAAATTTGAGGGGTCATTTGACCTTTTAAAGACATTTAAGTGAATTTGTAACCATTTAATGACCATAATTCAAATCAGAACTACATCTACATGCAACGCCTAACCATAACGGTTTGAAAAATCATATTTTTGTGTACTTGTGTGCGAATTAAAAAATCATCAGACGATGTAAATATGTGGTGTTCAAAAAAGAAAATGTAAAGATCTCACAAGACAACCGCCCCCCACACAATTGGCACTCTATCTCGCGACTCGAGGTTTGGTAGGTGAGTGGCGGGGATCATTAGTCAGGCACGGTTCTGCATTGAAAACCGTCAGCTATTATGTTCACACACGGATTTTGCTGCGGGAAACAAGCGTAATTCAAACTACAGAACTCGTAAATTCCGGCGACCGGCGTGTGTACTGTCCCCATCGATCCAGATTCCGGCCGCCAATAAATACTAAATTGTTCATGTCGTCCCGCCTACATTCTCATCTACATCCTCCCCTCGCTCGTCCTCTCTCTCTCTCTGAAATCTATGCCATGGCGCCGCCGGTCAGCCCACGCACCGATGAGGAGTCACCGCCCCCGAGGACGCTCACTCGATTAGCAACGACGAGCACCCCTATGCGCCGCCTGACGAGGTTGCGCCGGGCCCCCCAACTTTGGATTTGTTTTGGGGCCAGTACAATCTTTGTCTATGGAAGTCGCTACCACCGGCTGAGAAAGCCAGGCAAGTGGCATTCAAGAAGGAGATGGCGGATGAGGAAGCCAGGTACCAGGCGGCCTGTGAAGCCCGTGATGCCGCCTGGAAAAAGGAGATGGCAGAGCTGCGGGGGCGGGCGCGTCGTCATGCCGAGGAGGTGTACGAAGACGGGTACTTCACGAGGAAGTTCATAGGCGCTAGGCACCTTGTTGCTGCGTGGAGGTGGGCCTATAAGCTCCAGCGTGCCACCGACAAGGAGCTCCGGTGGGTGCCCAATGAAATGGCAAGATCAGCCACGCGCGTCCGCCATCAAGAGGTAGATCGGTATGTCAAGCGCTGCGAGGCGGAGGAGGCGGAGTACTGCCTCCGCACTGGGAAGACGCTGCGCACCAGGGAGCTGCTGGCGAGGGGCTGCCGGAATACTGGCCCCAGGAGGGATTATTAGTTTTAGTATTGTTCGTTTTCAATTTTATGCATTGTACCTAGTAGTTAAATATCATCACGTATATGTGATAATATTATATATATTCTATGATGAACTAATGAACAATTAATATATATTATGAATTCCATTTTCTATCTGTTTTTGTATACTAATTTGAATCTAGCTGTTATCATCCACATATATAGAATGGAAAGCGTATATAGACACATTGAAACAGATCATATAAGAATGGAAAACAAAGTACACACATTGAAACGGAGCAATAAACAAAGCAATACTATGATTTCTCTGAATACATAGCTATCCACGTCGAAAAGACTTTTCAAATAAAACGCATCCATGAGACCATGACCAGTAGCCCTTGCCTATGTTAGCTCTTGGCTCTGCCTGAACTCGTCCAGGCGTTCGTCCAAGCGGTCGACACACTCGTGGTACATCTGGAGCGCGATCTCGAGCTCCAAGTTGGCTATTTCATCGGAGATCACCAGCTCGAGGATGTGACGCCCATGTTCCTCTACTGTGCCCAGGTGGACACCTGGGCCAAGGAGGAAGTCGAATCTACGGACTAGCACATTGGCATCAAGCGGGCCGCGGACAAGGCGAACAACGGTACCAATTCAAACGGTGCGGCACGTGTCCGGTGCAAGTACGGCGCGGCCGGACTCTGGTGCAAGTATGGCGCTGAGGGCCTCTACCAACTCCTGGCGAGAAATGAGGGTACTGACCTGACGTGTACCTAGCTGCGACGCCATGTCGACTGCAGGCAAGCGCCAATGAATATGCTCTTGCTGTGTGGCGCGCCACGCCTCTCGCTCTGCGGCGCTCCAACAGTCTCGCAGTGCAGCGAGCCACAGCCTATCAGCGCGGATGTGCCTAGCTTCCTCTGCGGCATGCCATTGATCATGTTGTGCAGCGACTTGCATCCTGTCGGTGCTGACATTCCTATCTTGATCTGCGGCGCTCAAGCGCCATGCGCCAAAGGTCTGCTCAACCCTGGCGATGACGCGCATCACGGCATCATCCATCACATTGTCGGGGAGCGCCTTTGCCTCGACGGGCCGTGGCGCCTGCTCGTTTTGCTCGTCAACGAGGTTGATGGCAGAGGCGGTGCTTTGGTGGGTTGACATTCTTGGAAAAGGTGGTTGTGCTACAGGCTGCGCTTGTCGCCTCCGTGCGTCACGCGCCACCTATGCGCAATATCGCTGGGTGGCGGGAAACAGGTGAGGAAATGGTGGGAAACAGTGGCGTGTTCATAAAACACCATCAATTAATTTAAACTTAGCATAGAAGGAACATCGAGCTAGCACAAGAAGGATATGATGATCAGATGAACACAGACCACACTAGGGAACCGGTTCTGTTATTATTGGTATTCGCACACATTTCTGATTACAGACCTGTTTGTCGTGTATCACACACATCTTTTTATATTGAATCGTCTATGTTCTCTTGTCTCAATGCAAACAGTTCATCTGAGTGAACCGCATGCCTTATATCGCACACACCTTCATCTGGCTGCCCGTTTATTTTGTGTTGCCTAATAACAAATAGTTCATCCGAGTGAACCGGATGCTGTACATCGCACACACCTTCATCTGGCTCCTCGTTTCTTTTGTTCCTCCTCATCGCAAACAGTTAATTGAGCTGAACCGTATGCCCAGCATCGCACACGCAACAAAAACTGAACTATGTTTGATGCATCCTCCATCGCAAACGTTTTGCACCTTTTTTGATAGTTTTTTACTCCATCGTTTACGATTATGACATCACACACAGTTTCATCGAAGGGTCTCTGATCATAGTGTCGCGTTAGCAGCAACCTGAAGTAGTGATAACACCTAGCCCATTTTGCATCACATGACTATCGAGACTAGCCATTGAGTATTGTCGGCAATGTTACTTGTGCACATTACTGATCTATACCTTCCATTGCATATATACCATATCATCTTGGTATCATCATATCATCCCTTGTGTCACAAGTTTGTTCCCGCATATACACAATTGCTATCTTGGTTTGTGCATTGTGGCCATATCAAAAAAGAGATTTTAAGCAAAAGAGAAAGAGCAAAGAAGCTTGTAAGCAAGTGCCATAGCATCGACACATTACATATCATACTACTATATTGATCATCTTGGATCATCGTGTGCGAAACACCGGGAACCATACATAATAGTATACTTGGGATGGAAAGTTGATTATCTTTGCATCTTATAGGTTGTGCACAAGTGTCATATCCGCCTATTGAGAAATCATGCTAGTGTCTCTCTTGAGTTGTGCAACACGAGCGTTTTCCCTGGAATCCACATTTTGAGCTCATTCCTTGGTTGCACGACTCCATTCGTGTGTGCGTTTCCGTGTGCCATATATTGCTTTTTGGTCTCCTTGTTTTACTTGCGAATTTGTGAATCTCTTTCAACATTATTGACACCTGCTAACATTTTGCATCAAATTTTTGTGCCACTATCCTCACCAAGCTACTCCATAAGCCTTATTTTACATCATTGAGTGATCATTGATCCATCTTCAACTTTGTTCAAGGTACATTTGGTATAAGTACTTCTCTTTCTCCCACTCATATTTGCTCGAGTCTTGTGATGGATAGGCAAGGAATTTCATCTCCGATCTTCCACAACAACGATTGTGTGAACGACAACATCACCATATCGTCAATCTTTGATATACAATGACAAATGCAAGGTGCATAATCAAGATTGCGAGAGCACATCGAGAACATCTCCATTGACATTCGTCACTCTGAAGCAAGGAAAAGGGACTACATCAACAACAAGCTTTCCGCGCAAAAGGAGGAGGAAGATGCAAGGATGGAGGAGATTCGGATTTTCTTGGCCAAATGTTCTTCCCCTTCATCATCCTCAAGGTGAAAATATTCAAGTCACAAGTCTTCGGAGCGCAAAAATGATGGAAGTGCAAGTCATCCATGTCCACATCTCCATGGAGACCACCATCACATTCGTGATCCACATCGTCATGAAGGGAAAGTCACCTCCAGGCATCATGTGCACGACGATGACGAACAACATCTTCTACGAGCTCAAGCACGACAATGATACCGTCATCATGAAGATACTCCACAAGTGCATATGCACAAGTCCCAACAAGCACTACTTCACGCCAACTCCAAGCTTCATGAGAAAAAGAGAAGACCGCGAGACGAGTTCCAACAAGACGGAGCTATGGCTACACCAACCACTTCAGCATGTTCGCCAAGTGCTATCAAGGCATCTTCGCCTTTGTACGTACGGCATCTTCACCTACTTCCAATTAGTTCGCCTACATCGACATTATCGGTGAGAACGACACCTATGGGATCACGGGGAATCCCTTCTATGATTGGCAGGCGCGGGGATGTGGAAAGAGCGGCTTTAGAAGGTCAAGGCGGAGGAGTTTATCTAGGTTCGGGCCGCAAGTGATGCATAATACCCTACTCCTGCTGGTTTGTGTTTATCTGGTGTTCTTGGACTAGCTACAAAGTGTGTAGGGTCCAAAAAGTTCGAATCCCCAACCAGTATGCCTCGGGCCTCCTTTTATAGCCAATGGAGTTGCCACGGTGGTACACAGGAGGTGGAAAGTTTGCACTGTACATAAGTCTATCGCCTGGTGCCGTAGGACAAACACACTTAATGCGCTGGCGACGTGCCCTCTCACTTTATCGGGGACGGCAAATAGATAAGTGGGGTCGTGCAACCAAGGAATGAGCCAAAATGTGGAATCCACGAAAAATGCTCTTGTTGCACAACACTAGAGAGACGCTACCACGGTTGCCCAATAGGCAGATACGAAGACTAGTTCACAACCTACTAAGCAAAAATGCAACGACTTCTATCCCAAGTATGCTATATGTATGGTATTCCGATGATATGATCCAAAATGATCGGGCATGACAAACTTAATGTAGTATGATGCTATGGTTCTTGCTTAAAAGCTCTTTGCTTGTCTTTCCCTTTTTCTTAAAAGCTTGTTTGGCTCTTTCTCTTTTGAGCTCTTTTCTCATGCAATTCTTCATGAACCAAGATAGCAATAGTGCATGCAATGACAACTTTGTGACACAAAAGATGATACCAAGATAAGTACCAAAAAGATATGGTAAGTGTGCAATGTGAAGTATGACCACTAATGTGCACAAGTGATGTTGCCAGCAATACACAAAGGCTAGTCTCGACAGGTAAGATACACAAAATTGGGCTATGGTGGTTATTAATGTAATGGCAAGAATGTATAATGATGAGATATCACAATACCAAGATGAGGTTACCGTTCTTTCTTACGGTATGGTGTCAAAATGGTGGAGTGGTCATTGTTGATGACACGTCCGTGGCGAAGATGAGCTACGGTGATGTTGATGTTGAACCGCACCTAAATAGCCAAAACACAATAGGACACGGAACCGTAACTCAAATTCTCAAAGCAAAACGTGACAAAATTGTCGGAATTTGTAGCGGTTAAGCGATGATGGTGGTGTTTACGGGAAATGGTGGAGCTATGTGGAAGTGGTGGAGGTATGCGGAAGTGAATGTGGGCACCGGAGCAAAATTTGGCGAAAGTTAGGTGGGAAATATGGCGGTGGATGGAGATGTTGTTGTCAGGGGCCGGATGTCTGGGCTCTGGATCCATGGACGAACTCGAGGAACTCCATGTGGAAGAGGCAAATTCGGGGCAAAATTTTGGATATTTTGTGGATGGAAATTGGGGAAAAGATGGTGGAAAAGCTAGATCTACCTGCAACACATGAAATCTGTGGATCAAATCCATCATAACTTCATCACACCAACAAATCACAAAAAAAATTGGGGGCTATTTTTGTGGGGAATTTTTGAATTTGGTAAAAGATCAACAAAACAAGGCTAGAAAACAAGGAGGGGGCTCCGAAATCATGATCAACGTGGCTCATGATACCAAGATGATGTAGGGTGGAACCCTAGATGGCCGATCTTTTACAAAAGGAGCGGATCCTGCGATGAACACAAAGAACACAAGGAGAAATCATGGGGGAAACACGAGAGAATCACTCAAACCAACAAGATACGGTCACACATATGATAGATCCGAGTACACATAGAGATCACATGGTCAAAATTAAACACGGGACGATACATAGGGTAATCGGTTCTTCTCCGTGAGTAGGCCTTGAATCCGCGAGGGATCTTCCCGTGAGGAGTCTTGAATCCAAGATGGATGTTCTCCGAAGAGGCTACGGTCTCTCCCGGTGGAGTAGAACCGGATGGATGAGCAAAGCTCTATCTTAAATGAGCTAAACCATGCTAACCCTAAAAAGAGGGAGGAGGATGAGTATATATAGTCTAGGGGGCGAAGGGGTACATGGGCCTCGGCCCTACACTGTGCGCAGACAGGGGAGGCCAGATGTCCGGGCGTCGGGCCGGATGTCCGAGCTTTCACGAGGGGCCGGATGTCCGGGCTGGCAGGGTCGAACTTGATGCATTCGGGACGGGGGACGCCGGATTTCCGGGTTTGGCCAGATGTGTGTAGGTACTTGGCGGCTGTCGTTGTGGACGCACCAGGGGCCAGATGTCCGGGGTCATGTCCGGATGTCCGGATCCTGGAAGCTGCTCTTCCGTTGGTTCTCTTCATCCGCGAACTTGGGGACTTGTCTATCTTCACATGCATCTTCGAGAGGGTCCTCTTAGTACCTAATCATGCACAACATTCCGGACCTAGGTAGTAGCCATGTCTCGAGTGGAACATATGTGATATCACTAAGGAAGGAAGTCACCTCAGTCTCGAGAGCTCTAGCTCTAGCTCGTGTCATAGGTCCTCGTGGCACTTGGTGAGACGACGATTGGTCCATGGGGATGACCGTAGGATGCTCATCATCAAAAGACCTCGGTGAAGCTGCTTACATATTGGGCATCAAGATCTATAGATATAGATCAAGACGCTTGATAAGATTTTTCAATGAGTACATACCCTGACAATGAGTTGCCTGCAGATTTTGGGGTTAGTCCCACTTTTAACATTGCAAATTTGAAGCCTTATATGGGTGAGGAACATGAGCTCCCGTCGAGAAAAACTTCATTTCAAGAAGGTGAGGCTGATGAGGACATCGATACCATTGTTACACCCATAGCCCCTGCTGCTATACAAACTAGACCAATTACTAGAGCTTGCGCACGCCAATTAAATTATCAGGTACTTTCGTTTCTTGGTAATGATTCTAATGTTCATGAGAATATGATGCTGCCTAAATTGGATACATTTGTTTTACTTACAAATGAAGGGCCTGACATGGATAAGAGGGATGAACACTGGAGCAAGACCAAGTATGGAGATGATGGCATGCGCAAGGGGAACAAGAACGGAGTTACAAGTGATGATTTCAGGACTTTGAAGCCACCATAAGGAGTGCATGAAGCCTTGGACGAAGTATACAATATGCCCCTTCATAAATTTCGTCCAAAGGCTATTCTAGGTGTTGCGTCACCTTATTGTTGGGCCAGGCCCATGTAATTTTGAAATACTTAAGTGTAAGCTATTTTTAGAGTCTGTATGTGTCGGGAAACAAGAGTTAGGGTTGGTTTCGGACCCCTTCTCCAAAGGACACGAAATTCCCCCCTCTTCCTCCATATATACAGCCCTTAGGGCATTGTTTAGACTTTGGGTTTTGTTTAGATTAAATGTTCGCCATAGCTGCAACTTCGTGTACTTTGTTTGTGTTCAATGACCAGTCAAAGACGTCACTGAACCCCACCTTCATCAATAAAGATTTCATCTTATATTCGCAATATCCAGACTGCAAACTTAGTTCCTTGCCTATTCTTCGTTTGCTTGCAAGAAATAGACCTTCGTGGTCAGGTTGATCGTGCTCCGGCGTGGTCGATATCCTCTCAGAGTTGGTTTAGTGTTTGCTAAGGCGTGGCGTCTTCGCACGTTCGTAGTCGGATTGTCAAAGTCTATTCCTCCGAAATGATAATCACCATCTCATAGAAAGATGGGACACCTTTGCCTCTATTAAGTGGTATGAGATTTCTAGGTTGCTCGATGAGATGTTACAGTTTTTCGTAGTTTAGGTCGAGTCTGTTTTTCATACCTATAGTCCACGAAAAAGCCAAAAAAATTTAGGGTTAGTTCATCATATCCGAACCAATCTAAGCCTTTGCATAGTGTTTTTGGAGGTTTGCTTTGTTGAATTTGCGTTTGCATCATCGTGTCGAGTTGCTGGTCTTAGCGTCTAGTCCCTTAGAGTTATGATTTCTATTCACAGGTTGTCACGCCGCCACCGCACCATCATCATCATCATCATCATTGCTATATACCACCACCCCACCATATACATCGCCGCTGCCATATAGAACCACCAATCCGAGTCCACATATACCATCGCCATATACAACCACCAACCCGAGTCCAGATATACCATCGCCATATACAACCACCAGTCCGAGTTCCACCAGATTCATCTCTGCCACCAGTCCTAGTCCAATTCTAGTATTTGTTACTTTGTTTTTGATTTCTAGATGACGCCATATTCCGAATCGTGACAGAGTAGGATTCCCAAAATTCCATGTTACCCGTAGTAGAAAAATAGTTCCAGTTTAAAAAAAACTAAGTCTGGAAAATTCCGGCTAGGCAGTTTTTAGACCATTTGTAGACTTTTCTGAAAAAACTTGTTGCGGAGAAAAAAAAGAGGAAAAAAGAAGAAAAAAAGTGAAAAAAAGAAGAACAAAAATCAGAGAGTGCTCCTCCCTTTTTTACATGTCGCGCCGTGATTTTGTTCGTGTTTTAGGCTCGCGTCTCTAGTACGGTCTAGCCTAGGACCAGTACAGTACCGTTGTTGAGCGTTTATTCAACTTTGCATCTTTGAGTTGATTATTGCTGACCCTTTTTGCTACCATATTATAAGCCTTCCTGGCTTCACAAACATCTATGTCATGCTTTTGACTCTCCCTGGTAATCGCTCTATCCAAGCTTTGAGAGTTTTGACTACAATGATTGCCAATCACCACCTGCTGCTGGGTAAGAACTGGTAGGAATTTAAGATTTGCTTGTCGGATTTGTGACACACCACCACCACCACCTTTTTCTAGTAGTCTGTAGGATCGTATTCTTGGGTGCTTCTATTGCTGCTAACCATGGTAGGGTCACAAGCGGATGAGACTAATTGGGAGAACATGACGAACAAACAGCTACATGATAAATTTCAGCAAATGATGAGTGGACAGGTGCGAGATGTGTTAAACAGATTTGAAGAGGCCATGGAGAAGATAGATGGCATTACAAAGACGTTCGAAACAAAGCTCAATAACAAGTTTAATGAATTGCTAGCGCGTCTTCCACCACCACTGCCGGCTGCACCTATCGCACCTCTACAACAACAACAACAACAACAACAACAGCAACAACAACAGCAACAGCAACAACAACAACAACACCAACATCGCCTTCCAAATCAAGTGGGACGAGCAATGCGCATTCCCCTTGAACTTGGTCAAACTTCTGGTGCCGCTGCACCTACTATTGATGCTTCTGTGGCTCATGCTGCTACCACTGAGGAGGACGATTATGCAGGTGATTATGAGGATGAGGTTGATCAAAATCAGAACTACGTGCAACCACCAGCACCAGGTCGTCTACATCCAAATAATCGCAATGGTAGGGCTGCATTACCAGCTCAGGTACGAGATCATGACCATCTTCCTAAACTAAAATTGAATATTCCACCTTTTGAGGGTAGATATGTTCCTGATATATATCTTACTTGGGAGTTAGAAACTGAACAACATTTTACATGTTTACAATACCCCGAGGAGAGACGTGTTGCTGCTGTTGTTTGCGCTTTCACTAGTTTTGCATGTGTATGGTGGTCTGAACATTGTAGATTATATCCTATTCCAGCTACTTGGGCTGCTTTGAAAACTGCTATGTGTACTCGTTGGGTTCCACCATACTATCAACGTGAATTACTTCAAAAATTGCAGCGCATAAGACAAGGAAAAAATTCCATAGAAGAATATTATAAGGAATTACAAACTGGCATGATTAGATGTGGTATTATTGAGGAGAATGAAGCTATGCTTGCCCGTTTTATGGGTGGATTAAATAGAGAGATTCAGACCATTCTAGAGTATAAGGAGTATAATAATATCACTCGTTTATTCCATCTTGCTTGTAAAGCTGAACGTGAAGTGCAGGATTGATACGTCTTTGTCGTATCTACTTTTCGAAACACTTTTGCCCTTGTTTTGGACTCTAACTTGCATGATTTGAATGGAACTAACCCAGACTGACTCTGTTTTTAATAGAATTGCCATGGTGTTATTTTTGTGCATTAATAAATGTTCTCGGAATGACCTGATGTGGATATTTGTGAGGATGTGCCTGTTGTGGATTTTTGTGCAGAAATAAATCAACTGCTATACCTGTCGGTATTTGTGAGGATGTGCCTATTGTGGTTGCAAACGTTACTATTTAACGGACTTGTTATTCTTGATATTCCCGAGGACGATAGTATGTCAATTATCCTTGGTAGACCCTTTTTGAGTACTGCAGGGGCTGTTATTGATTGCAACAAAGGCAATGTCACTTTTCATGATAACGGTAATGAGCATATGGTACATTTTCCGAGGAAACAACCTCAAGTCCACGGTATCAATTCTATTGGACAATTTTCAACAATCACTATTGGAGGTTTTGAATTTCCTCTTCCTACTGTCAAGAAGAAATATGATATTCTTATTATTGGGGATGTGCATATCCCCGTGGAGGTAACCTAGTGTTATTCGAAATTTCTCCGGTTTCATGCGATTCGCAATGAGTTTGTTAACAAGAACTTATCAACCTTGTTATTGGATTCCTTTTGATGAGCATGAGATGGATGAAGTTAGGAAGCACAACTCTTTGTACCCTCTTTTTACTTTCTGTTATTTATATTAAATAAAGAAAAAAAATAGTATTTCCTCTCTGTTTTCTGAATTATCCATGCAATAAAAAATACCCTGAAAATAAAAGTTCTCCAAATGCCCTGAAAATGAAATCTTATTTTTTTTCTATAATATTTAAGAATTATTGGCACTGAGAACACACCAGGGGGCCTCACCACGTGCCCATGAGGGTGTAGGGCACGCCCCCTGCCTTGTGGACCCCACGTGGGCCCCCTCCACTTATCCTTGCACCCACACACTTCGTCTTGCTCCAGAAAAAATCACTATCATAAATTTTCCTATTCTACGTTACTTTGCAATATTTGCTAGTAGATGTTTAATTGATCGCGGGAACTGTGGAAACCTTAGTGCCCCTGATATCGTTATTTTGCTCCATGCCTGTTTCATGATACTACTTTTAGTTTAGGCGCTATTGTTGCTAAACGGTTAAATCTGAACTGTACTAAGGGCCCCGTCCTTGGAGGCACCTTTGCCTCGCGCCTTGCTGCACACTTTAACATACCTATCAGGCATTATGAGAAAGAGGAAAAGTTGATGCCTCCTATTGTTCTAGATTATAAGAGTATGGTAGCACATGAGTTTATTGTTAAGGATAAGAAGAAGATTCCAAAATATAAATTGATATTTAACAAAAATTATTGTGAGTTTATTACCTTGCATGCGGCCTCTTTGTTCAACATATTTTCAGGCATATACCTTGTTCTTCCAGAGGCCATTCATGCCTATCGGAGCCTGACATCAGCTCCAGAGCCCGAGCCGGAGCCACCTCTTGATCCTCGCCGTCAGTTTGTTTATCAGTGGAATCCGGAGGAGATCGCCAACTAGTGGCAGCCTGAGGATCCTCCTCAGTACACCGGAGAGAGCAGCTTTGATCCATGTGCATAGACCAACTTAGGCCAAAAGCCTAAGCTTGGGGGAGTACGTATTTCTCACCGACATTACATTCATGTTCACACACTCATGCCAGTTGTCGGTGCTCATACTTTTTCATTATATAATCCATGCTAGTTTATTTTCTTTTTAAGCTTTCTTCTTGTGTGTCTAAAAAACTTTAAGAAAAACCAAAAATTAGTTGTAGCTTTTAGCTAGTTTACTTTTCATGCCTGTAGTAGCAGTCATTAGAAAGAAAACCCAAAAAGATTTCTCGTTCTTCTTTTGCTTGTTGGGAGCTTTCCAGTGTAAATAGTTTTATTTCTTTTCTTTGGGTGTCGAAAGGAGAAGACCATGATGAAAATGTTTAGTGGCTCTCTTATGCATTATTGTTGATCTAGCAGAGAGCCCATATTACCTTGTCTTCTCCCTTGAATTGAATGCTTGCAGATTCCAGCTTAGTCCAATGCACGTGCACTATTATTATCCACACTATTCGGCCGTGCAAGTGAAAGGCAATAATGGCGATATATGATGAACTGATTGAGATGAGAAAAGCTGGTATGAACTCGACTATCTTGTTTGTGTAAATGTGATTAGTCCATCATTCCTGATTTAGCCTATTATGAATGAAACATGTTTGCAATGACAATTAGAGATTATAGTTGCTTATTCCATGCTTAATTTGCTAGGAGTTTATAATGGTTTACGTTGTGTGCCAACATGCTATTAAAATGGTTGTGATGTGGTATGATGGGCTGGTATCCTCCTTTGAACGATTCGAGTGGCTTGACTTGGCACATGTTCACGGATGTAGTTGAAACAAAATCAACATAGCCTTCACGATATTTATGTTCATGGTGAATTATATCATACTCATGCTTGCATTCGGTGTTGATTAATTTTAATGCATGTTCATGACTATTGTCGCTCTCTAGCTGGTCACTTCCCAGTCTCTTTCTAGCCTTCACTTGTACTAAGCGGGAATACTGCTTGTGCATCCAACTCCATAAACTGCAAAGTTATTGTAACACCCACAATGTGGCTATATCTCCCACGTGTCGAGGCATGACTTAGATGCATAGCCGCATGGTAGGTTTGTCGCAAGAGGGGTAATCTTCACACAATCCCATGTCCTGAATAAGAAAGGGATAAAGAGTTGGCTTAGAATCGCCACTTCACACAAATACAAGTTAAACATACATCATCGAGAATACAATCAAGGTCCGACTACGAAACCAAAATAAGAGAAGACAACCCCAAATCCTAGATCCCCAATCGTCCCAACTGGGCTCCACTACTGATCAACCGGAAAAGACACAAAACAAAGATCAAGATCTTCATCGAGCTCCCACTTGAGCTGGGTTGCGTCACCTGCACTGGTATCATCGGCACCTGCAACTATTTAGAAGTATCTGTGAGTCACGAGGACTCAACAATCTCACACCCGCGAGATCAAGACTATTTAAGATTATGGGTAGGGTAAGGTAGTGAGGTGGAGCTGCAGCAAGCACTAAGCATATATGGTGGCTAAACATACACAAATAAGAGCGAGAAGAGATGCAATGCACGGTCGAGAAACTATAAGTGATCAAGAAGTGATCCTGAAGCTACTTACGTTCAAGCATAACACGAGATGGAGTTCTCTTCCCGGACTCCGTCGAAAAGAGACCATCATGGCTACACATGCGGTTGATTCATTTTAATTAATTTAAGTGTCAAGTTCTCTACAACCGGATATTAACAAATTCCCATCTGCTACATAACCGTGGGCACGGCTCTCGAAATTTTATACCCTGCAGGGGTGTCCCAACTTAGCCCATCACAAGCTCTCACGGTCCACGAAGGATACTCCTTCTCCCGGGAAGACCCGATCAGTCTCGGAATTCCGGTTACAAGACATTTCGACAATGGTAAAACATGACCAGCAAAGCCTCTCGATGTGCCGACAAATGCCGATAGGAGTCGCACGTATCTCGTTCTCAGGGCACACCGGATGGGCCAGACATCGGGTTGGCATAAAGCCTGGTTGCCCTGGGGGTGTCGGACATCGCCTAGTTTGGACTAACACTTAGAGGAGCACTGGACCGGGGGTTAAAATAAAGATGACCCTTGAGTCTGCAGAACCCAAGGGAAAAAGGTTTAGGTGGCAAATGTTAAAACCAAGGTTGGCCCTTGCTGGAGGAGTTTTATTCAAAGCGAACTGTCAAGGGGTTCCCATAACACCCAACCGCGTAAGGAACGCAAAATCAAGGAATATAACACCGGTATGACGGAAACTAGGGCGTCAAGAGTGGAACAAAACACCAGGCATAAGGCCGAGCCTTCTACCCTCTACCAAGTATATAGGCATTAATTAATTAAGATATATTATGATATCCCAACATAACCATGTTCCAACAAGGAACAAACTTCATCTTCACTTGCAACTAGCAACGCTATAAGAGGGGTTGAGCAAAAGTGGTAACATAGCCAAACAACGGTTTGCTTGGCAGGTGGGTTAGAGGCTTGACATGGCAATATGGGAGGCATGACAAAAGCAAGTGGTAGGTAGTGCGGCATAGCAACTAGCAAGCAAAGATAGAAGTGATTTCGAGGGTATGGTCATCTTCCCTGAGATCCCGCAAGGAAGAAGAACGAGTCCAAGAAGAAGACAAACGGACGGAGTCGAACGGATCCTCACAACTCCGAAACGAAACCTAAGCTAACGAGAGAAGTAACCCGGAAAGAAGCAAGCAACATAGTAAACAACCATCACATAGACATTGCATGATGCGCAAACAAGTATGATGCATGTCCGGTTTAATGAGGCATGACATGGCAAAGTGCACAAACAATACTACAAATTAAGTGGAGCTCAATATGCAACGAGTTGCATATTGACGAAACACCACATAGATTATTTAGTTCACTCCCGGTTAGGTACTCAACAATATTAAATGTTGGTTAACCTGGCAAGAGGTGAAACATGAGTAAACTACACAGTTAGGCATTTTAAATGAGATCGGAAACATCAAGCAACGATTCCGGTAAATCCTCATGTGCATCTAGAAATTTAATGCAAACAACAATTTTAACCATTTTAAATATTATTATCATGATGCGGATGACATGTGCAAGTTTATGCACTTTTTATGGAAATGTTGACATGATAAGATATGAGGCATTTGTTGCCATGGCGGAAGGAAAAGGGGTGCCACGGCGACGAAATGAAAATGTTAACACGAGAACATTCTGGTGATCCGGCAACCCCATTTAGATGCTGGTGCAAAGGAACAAGCGGACACGGTGCAAACGCGAGCATTTCATTCAACATATGCATTCGTCCACGGGCAGTCATTCTCGGCGGTATACCTTTAAAGCATGCGAACGGGACGGTTCTCGTTCGGTGCAAAGTATAGGAAGTAGACATTCTCGGGACGTTCGTAGTGGAAGTAGTCGTTCTCGCTTCATAGTTGTACACACTCCATAGGTGTTCGAGGTCACAACGAGGAACTTGACGTCCACGGGGTCTTCGAGGGTCGACGGTAGTGGTACTTGGTCGTTTCGAAGAGGTACTTGGGGTCTTCGAAGTTGCCAGTCTCGTCAACTCGAAGGGGTACTTGGCATTTTTGCTACCCGGATCCTCGGTGATCGTAGTTGTTCTATGCATCGGTCGTCAAGGTACTTGTCGTTCTTAGTGATTCCGAAGACAGTGGCAGTGGTACATTTTCGAAAAAGGGACTTGACGTATTAGATGTTCCCGAGGGTGACGGTAGTTGTGCACAATCGTTGTTGGACTTGACAGGTCCGAGGTCTCCGGGGGTAGTGGTACTTGGCGTCTCGTCGCGTAGTCATTTGTCGTAGTCGGACTTTGACAAAAATGCACGCCGGTTGTAGTTGTGGTACTTGGCGTTCTAGTCCTTGTCGATCCAAAACAACGCTAGCCCAAAAGGCCTCTGGTGGGCAACAGGAAGGCCTGGCAGTGCGTGAGCAGCGGCAGTAAGCAGGCACGTGGCTGGTGGTGAAAAGAATGACGAACAGAGACTCAACGACGTCCAAATCGAGCGGAACAATAGTCATTCAGCAGAGGAGATGAGGGTGCAGGTTGCTGGAGATGAAAACATGAGGGCTGGACGGTGGGGTCGCCGGAGGGCGCGGAAAGGCGCTGCTGGAGGTCACCGAAGTAGCTCCAGGCGAAACCCTGCGAGGAGCGGGCAACGGATGGCGGGATCACGACAGTAGGCGGCGCCAGACTTGGGCTCCGGTGAAGGGAAGGGGAGGCGGCGACCTGCTGCTGGCGGCGCTCCGGCGAGACCGGGGCTCCAGCAAGGCCAAGTCGAGGGATGAAAACAGAGGCGGGCCCTCGTCGGCGCGATGGTGAAGGGCGGAGCGCTAGGACGACGACGGTGCCACGGGCACGAAGCAGGAGGGAAGAAGAGGGGCGCGTCGGGGTGGCCGAGGACAGCGGTTCGGTGTTGACAGGAGCAGGGGAAGAAGAGGGAGGTGCGGCGCTGCTCTCTCTAGCGGCGCATCGAGGGAGGAGGGCATCGAGCACGGGGCGAGCGCTCCTCTCCTGAGCGATGTGCGTGCGTGGTGGCGGTGGAAGGGAACGATGAGGAAGAGATGGGGATTGGGGGTGACGCTTAGGGTTAGATAGGCAGGGCCGGCTAGCCTTGGCCTTGGGCCGAATGGGCCGGCCTAGCTATAGTTGCAGCTGGTGCAGCAGTAGGGAGGCCCAGCTAGCTTATGGGCTCTCTTCTCCCTCTCTTAATCTTTTCAAAACAGCAGAAAAATAGAAAGAAAAGGGAAGAATAGAAAAGGGTAGAGAAAGAGTTTGGGCACGGGGATAATTTTCCCGGACTCGCAAAAATGTGCTTGTTCCGAGAAAATTGGAGTGGGCAAGATTGCAAGGTTTAAATTCAAACTCATCTGAATTTAATCAAACGGTTTGAACTAGGACTAGGGTTTTGAAGTGCCCAAAAATGTTCGGATCTTTGGTGGAGCTCGGGAAAAGATGAAAGAATTTGCGGCAAAGTTGGAGGCCAAGAATTGAGAAGGAAAAGGCATGTAACTTAAACTATAAGTGTGTTTTGGTTGATTCCATAAGAATGGAATATTTATTATAGCTCCCAAATAATATTGGGAGTATATGTTTTAAAGAGAAACCACCATGTGAGTTCCCTCTATTTAAATGGACCGAAGATCCATGCAATTTATTTAGTTGAGTTTTAAGAAGAGGTGCAAGAAGACATGATGCAATGCACATGATACAAAAATGAAAGCAACGAACCAAACAATTCACACGACAAATCACGGAAAACATGGAACGCATCTAGAGTGCCAGTCTTGGGGCGTCCCAGCTATTCCATATGAGTCCACCATACCTTCCTATTTACGGTATCCACCTGCCGTTCCAAGTAAATTTGTATGTGCCAAACTCTAAACCTTCGAATAAACATTTTGTTTTGTATGCTCGAATTGCTCATGTATTAACTAGGGCTGTCTGTATCTTCCATGCTAGGCGGGTTATTCTCAAGAGGAGTGGACTCCGCTCCTCACTCACGAGAAAATGGCTAGTCACCGGGATGCCCAGTCCCATGCTGAAATCAAATCAAAATAATTGCAAACAAAACTCCCCCGGGATTGTTGTTAGTTGGAGGCACCCGTTGTTTCGGGCAAGCCATGGATTGATGCTTGTTGGTGGTGGGGGAGTATAAACTTTACCATTCTGCTTGGGAACCGCCTATAATGTGTGTAGCATGGAAGATATCGAGATCTCTCGGTTGTTATGTTGACAATGAAAGTATACCGCTCAAAATATCATACATCTCTATTTCAAAACCGAGCTCTGGCACCTCTACAAATCCTTGCTTCCCTCTACGAAGGGCCTATCTATTTACTTTTATGTTGATTCATCATCCTCTTATTAAAAAGCACCAGTTGGAGAGCACCACTGTCATTTGCATGTATTATCGTTTGTTTACATTGAGTATGACTTGACTGGATCTCTTTTACCATGAATTACAATGTCTAGTCAGTCCTTGATCTTTAAAGGTGTTCTGCATTTACGTTTTGCGGTCTCAGAAAGGGCTAGCGAGATACCATCTTATTATATCATATTATGAATTCTTTGAGAAAGTGTTGTCATCCTAGATTTATTATTATTGCTCGCTAGTTGATTATGCCATTGATATGAGTAAACATGAGACCTAAGTGTTATTGTGAATATGGTTAGTTCATAATCTTTGCTGAAAACCTAAATGCTGGCTTTACATATTTACAACAACAAGAGCAAACATAATTTGTAAAAGATTTTCTTTATCACTTTCAGTTTGTGAACTAAATTGCTTGAGGACAAGCACAAGTTTAAGCTTGGGGGAGTTGATACATCTCCGTCGTATCTACTTTTCCAAACACTTTTGCCCTTGTTTTGGACTCTAACTTGCATGATTTGATTGGAACTAACCCAGACTGACTCTATTTTCAGCAGAATTGCCATGGTGTTATTTTCGTGCGAAAATAAAAGTTCTGAGAATGACCTAAAAATCAACAGAGGTTATTTTTGGAATATATAAAAAATACTGGCGGAAGAATACACGTCAGGGGGCCCACACCCTGTCCGCGAGGGTGGGGGTGCGCCTACACCCCCTGGGCGCGCCCCCTGCCTCGTGGGCCCTGATGAAGCTATGTACCTAGGGTAGGGTCATGGACCTGACTTAGACATCCCCCCTAGGACAGCACCTTGAAGCCAGGATCATTCAAAGGGTGCCATCATCCACTCGGCCATAGACGTTCCACTCAGAAGAATCAATGTCACTCAACCGTCGTAGAAGTCACTCGACAGACAGAAGAGCTAAAGCCACTCTGCACGAACAACGGTTGAGCATTTACTTGTAGGCTTAATTGTCATTTATAGAACTTAAAGGGAGGCGTTACTTGTAAAGTCCCCATCATTATGTACCTTAAACCCTTTGTAACTGAGGGCGGGAGGGGTCTGGCGAACTCTATATAAGCCACCCCCCTCCTCGGGGACAAGGGTTTGCACCCCCTGTAACACACACGCATATAATTCAGTCGACCGCATCCTGGCTCCGAGACGTAGGGCTATTACTTCCCCTGAGAAGGGCCTGAACTCGTAAAACTCGCATGTACAACTCCTCTATAACTAGGATCTTGCCTCTACATCCCTACCCCCATTCTACTGTCAGATTCCAAACCACGATAGTTGGCGCCCACCGTGGGGCAGGTGTCTTAGCGACTTGGTGGAGAAGTTGTGATTTTTCTGATCCCCATCAACATGGTTTCAGGCGGAGGTTTGGCCAAGGGCCATGAGATCCGTCTCGGTGTGCTCGTATTCATTACCGATGACTCCGCTTGGCTCCAAGAAGCGCCACTCGACGTCGAGGCGCTCCCCGTCCGCGGGGCAACACACTTTCTTGCGTGCGTCCGTGGCGTCCTCCTACGGCAGCCGTCGACTCAGTATCGTTCGGCTCCCATGACGACCTCCCTCCCTGCAGCCCGCCGGGCAAATGTTCCGATCAGTCGAGGCTTCAGCGATGGGTGAGGCATGCGGTGGCTCGCCAATCGGCCACCCCCCAGGTTGCGACAATCGAGCCCGACGAAACTCTCTACGGCCTGTTCGACCTATCGACTGGCTTCGTAGAGACTGCATCCGAGTGCGACAGTAGCGACCCCGCGGCAGAAGTTTTGATGGTCAATGGACCACGTAGTCCTCCTCTCTTCACTCGTGAAGACGGAGGTGACGGGGGCGGCAATCCCTCACGTGTTCACGAAGAGTACCGCCCGAACCGCTCTTTTCGCAGCAGTGGGAAGAACTTCGTCGCCGGAACATGGATGCGCTTCACACTCTGATTGTTGGAGAAACCCTTGAGGCCCAGGCCTTGGAGGAGGCGCGCCTGGCCAACTTGGCTGAGCGCACTCGACTGTAGAACCTCCAGCGCGCATTCGACGAGCGTGCTCGGCAGCGTATCCACGAGTCCAGTCGACGCCAACTTTTTCCGCCTCCGACTCAGGTATACCGAACTTCGATCCAGAATCTCGCAGCTGCGGCCCGGATAGCGGAGTGAATCCAACCTTCCCAGTCAGAAGCTGGTCGAGGTTTGGTGCAGATTCGGGCTTTGCTCCGTGCGGCGGGAGAGCAGAATACAGCAATATCTCAGTCGCAGAATAGGATCCATAGCAGATCCGTGGTTGCAGACACATTCCAGTTGGCTCACAGCCCGAGATCGCCCCCTAGGCGTGAAGGGCGTGAGGACCTGCGAGATCAGTACAGAAACCGCGAGCAGTATGATCACCAACTCGATCACGATGATCGTCGTCGAGTGCCCACGCCTCCCCCAAGGAGTGGGTCATACGTGCCTCGGCAGCAAGATGACATACGTCCTCACAGTGGTGGGCGAAGGATTCCAGTCGACCCCAGGGAGCCGGGCTTTGATGCGAGATCTATTCTCGTTCAGAGTCTGGTTAACAGAAACCGAGCTCATAGAGAAGGTCACGACAGAGATTTCCCAACCAGCAGCAGGGTACATGTCTCAGGTCCAGAGTGTTTCAGCAGAGCCATCAGGGCTGTGGTGATTCCTCCCAACTTTAGGTTGGCAACTGGAGTCAGTAAGTTCACTGGCGAGTCCAAGCCTGACACTTGGCTTGAGGATTACCGAGTGGCTGTACAAATTGGTGGTGGCAACGATGAAGTGGCCGTGAAGCATCTTCCTTTGATGTTAGAGGGCTCGGCCAGAGCGTGGCTAAATCAGTTAGCGCCTGGTAGTATTTATACTTGGGAAGATCTTGCTCAAGTGTTTGTCAAAACATTTGAAGGTACTTGCAAACGGATGGCAGGGCTGACAGAATTGCAGTGCTGCGTTCAGAAACTGAATGAAACTTTGAGAGATTATATCCAGAGATGGATCACGTTGCACCACACAGTGGAGAACGTGTCGGATCATTAGGCGATTTGTGGCTTCAAGGAAGGCGTTAAATATCGGGAGTTGAATCTGAAATTCGGTCGCACAGGAGATATGACTCTGACTCGGATGATAGAGATTGCCACCAAGTACGCCAATGGTGTGGAAGAAGACCGATTCCGGAGCGGCAAGCACAAAATAGTCGCTCACGAAACCGGAGGAGGGAACTCCAGTCGGAAGCAGAAGCACAAGGCCGAGCAAGCCGCTCCTGGTGAGGCCTTAGCCGTGACTCAAGGAAAGTTCAAAGGGAAACCCAAAGGGCCGTGGAACCCCAAGAAAGTAAAAGATCAAGACGGAAATGATGTGCTAGATTTACCATGCCACATTCACACCAAAAAAGATGAAGAGGGTAATTTCATTTACCCGAAGCATACCACTCGGCAGTGTCGACTTCTAATCCAGCAATTCGGAGAGAAACAGCCCAAGGAAAAGGAGAAGGAAGCGGACAAAGTTGAGGATGAGGAGGAGGATGACGATGGTTACCCCCTTGTCAATTCCACTCTGATGATTTTCGCTAATGTTGAGAGTAAGAGTCGACTGAAAGTCGTCAACAGAGAAGTGAACATGGTCGCTCTGGTGACACCCAGTTATTTGAAGTGGTCTCAGACTTCCACTACATTCGATCAGTCCGATCACCCGGCACATATAGCCACCCCTAGGAGGCAAGCACTGGTGGTCGACCCAGTAGTCGAAGGCACTCGATTAACTAAGGTTCTGATGGATGGTGGCAGTGGTCTGAATATAATGTATGCAGAGACGTTAAAGGAATGGGAATTCCGATGTCCAGACTCAGTGAAAGCAATATGAGTTTCCATGGAGTCATTCCTGGCAAGAAGGATGCATCACTTGGCCAGATCGCCCTTGATGTAGTGTTCGATGATTCCAAGAATTACCGCAAAGACAATTTGACATTTGAAGTTGTGGATTTCCAGAGTGCTTATCATGCCATTCTGGGCAGGCCAGCTTATGCACGTTTTATGGCTCGACCATGTTACGTGTACCTCAAATTGAAGATGCCTGGTCCTAAAGGGGTGATCACCATCACTGGCAGTCGGAAGAAGGCAGAAGAGTGCTTCCAGAAAGGCTCAAAGATCGCCGATGCACAGATGGTAGTAGTGGAGTTGCAGGAGTATCAAAAAAATGCAGATCCAAGTAATTTGTTACGAGCTAAGAAGCCTGCCACAGATTCAGCATTCCAGTCGTCTGGTGAAATGAAGTCGATTCACATTCACCCGATAGATCCCAATGCTGCTCCGACTCACATTTCTACAACACTCGACTCCAAATAGGAAGAAGCGCTCATCCAGTTCCTCCGTGAGAACTGGGACATCTTTGCATGGAAACGTTCTGACATGCCAGGTCTTCCCAGGGGACTGGCTGAGAATCGTTCGCGAGTCGACCCAAAAGTGAAACCAGTAAAAGAACACCTTCGATGGTTCGATGTACAAAAGAGAAAGGCAATCTGTGAAGAAGTGGATCGACTTCTAGCAGCTGAGTTTATCCGAGAGATTTACCACTCCGAGTGGTTAGCTAATGTTGTCATGGTCCCAAAGAAGGACGACTCACTTCGCATGTGCATTGACTTCAAACATATCAATCAGGCCTGCCCGAAAGATCACTTTCCTCTCCCTCACATCGACCAAATAGTCGACTCGACTGCGGGGTGTGAGTGTTTGTCCTTTTGGACGCTTATTCCGGATATCATCAGATCCGTCGGTATGGACCCGATGAAATAAAAACAACTTTCATCACCCCATTTGGTTGCTTCTGTTATGTCACTATGCCATTCGGTTTGAAGAACGCTGGATCCACATTCATGCGGATGATTCAGAAGTGTTTGCTCCCTCAGATCAGTCGGAATGTGGAAGCATACATGGATGACATTGTGGTCAAGTCACGTAAAGGTTCCGATCGACTGGCTGACCTTGCTGAAACCTTTGCCAACCTCAGAAGGTATGATATCATGCTTAATCCATCAAAGTGCACGTTTGGAGTTCCAGGCAGAAAATTACTTGGTTTTCTCGTTTCCGAACGAGGGATCGACACTAACCCAGAGAAAGTGGGTGCCATACTCCGGATGAAATGCCCTGTGCGTGTGCATGATGTCCAGAAGCTTACTGGTTGTTTGGCCTCCCTAAGTCGATTCATTTCTCGCGTCGGTGAAAAGGCACTGCCTCTTTACCGACTGATGAAGAAGTCTGATAAGTTCGAGTGGACTCCTGAAGCTGATGCAGCATTTGTAGAGCTTAAAGCCCTGCTTTCCACCCAGCCGTGGCTTTCTGCTCGAATCAACAAAGAGCCTTTACCGCTTTACATTGCAGCCACTGGACAAGTCGTTAGTATAGTACTTACGGTCGAGCGGGAAGAAGAAGGAAAAGCTTACAAAGTTCAACGCCCAGTATACTATGTCTCTAAAGTTTTGACTCCATCAAAGCAAAGTTATCCACATTATTAGAAGCTTGTATATGGGATTTATATGACCACGAAGAAGGTTGCACATTACTTCTCTAATCATTCCATTACAGTCATTTGCGACGCTCCATTATCAGAGATTCTGAACAACAGAGATGCAACTGGTCGAGTGGCAAAGTGGGCGATTGAACTACTTCCCTTAGATATCAAGTTCGAGGCAAAGAAAGCTATCAAGTCCCAAGCAATAGCAGATTTCCTCGCCGAGTGGATCGAACAACAACTGCCGACTCAAGTTCACATGGAGCACTGGACCATGTTCTTCGATGGTTCCAAGATGCTGAATGGTGCCGGTGCTGGAGTGGTACTGGTATCCCCCCGAGGAGACAAGCTCAGATATGTCCTACAGATTCACTTTGATTCCTCCAATAACGAAGCAGAATATGAAGCACTCTTGTATGGGTTGTGTATGGCCATCTCACTCGGCGTCCGTCGCCTCATGGTCTATGGTGACTCAGATTTGGTAGTCAATCAAGTGACGAAGGAGTGGGACGTCAGAAGCCCAGCCATGACTGGTTACTGCAATGCGGTGAGGAAGTTGAAAAAGAAGTTTGAGGGGTTAGAGCTCCATCATGTATCCCGATTGAAAAATCAAGCAGCAGATTATTTAGCAAAGATAGGCTCCAAGAGAGAGGCTATTCCCAGTGATGTGTTCCTGGAGCATATTCATGCACCTTTAGTTCAAGAAGATCCCTTCGCTGAAGAGCCCCCGCAGCCTAAGAGTGCCACAGATCCGATTGAAGTCGAGGTCCCAGCCGTGGTCGACTTGATCATGGAGGTGTTGGTCATCACTCCTGGCTGGACAGTGCCATAAATTGCATATATCCTTAGGAAAGAGCTCCTAGAGGATGAAGAAGAGGCTCGACAGATCGTCCGTTGATCCAAAGCCTTTACTATAATAAGAGGACAACTGTTCAGAGAAAGTGCAACTGGGGTCAGCCAGAAATGCATAACCCCAGAAGAAGGCTGAGTAATCCTCCACGACATCCATTGGGGACCTGTTGTCACCATGCGTCCTCTTGGACCATTGTGGCTAAAGCATACCGAGCTAGATTTTATTGGCCATAAGCAAATGAAATGGCGAAAGATATAGTCGACAGATGTGAAGGCTGCCAGTTCTACTCCAATATGTCGCACAAACCTGCATCAGCCCTGAAGACCATTCCACTCGTCTGGCCCTTTGCTGTTTGGGGATTGGACATGGTTGGTCCACTGAGGCCTAGTAGGAGTGGCTTCACTCATGTGCTTGTAGCAGTCGACAAGTTTACCAAATGGATCGAAGCCAAGCCTATTAAGAATCTTGAAGCTAATACTGATGTCAGCTTCATCAGAGAGTTGATATTCAGATATGGAGTTCCGCATAGCATCATCACTGACAACGGATCGAACTTCGATTCTGATGAGTTCAGAACCTTCTGCGCCTCACAAGGCACACGAGTCGACTATGCTTTAGTCGCCCATCCCCAGTCGAATGGACAAGCGGAAAGAGCAAATGGCCTGATTCTCAAAGGACTAAAACCCCGACTGATGCGAGATCTCAAGCACGCAGCGGGCGCCTGGGTTGATGAACTTACATCAGTTCTCTGGGGATTGAGGACAACTCCCAATCGGTCGACTGGTCGAACTCCATTCTTCTTGGTCTATGGGGCTGAAGCTGTTCTACCAACTGACTTGCTTCATAATGCACCACGAGTTAAGCTTTTCTCTAAAGATGAAGCAGAACAAGCTCGGCAAGACGCAGTCGACCTCCTAGAGGAGGAAAGAGAGATGGCTTTGATCCGGTCGACCATTTATCAACAAGACTTGCGTCGATTCCATGCTAGACATGTGAAGGGTCGAGCCTTTCAAGAGGGTGACTTGGTTCTTCGAGTGGATCAGCAGAAACCACACAAACTCGCCCCGGCTTGGGAAGGTCCCTTCATTGTCACCAGAGTTCTCCACAATGGAGCATACCACCTTTACAATGTCGAGCATAAGAAGGACGAGCCATGGGCTTAGAATGCGGAGCTGCTCCGCCCCTTTTATACTTAAGTACTCGTTCGAATAAAATGTAATAAGAAATACCTTTGTAATTTGTTTACCAAAGACAAGAGCTTTACAGTCCTCTGGCATGATTGTTGTTTCTTTTCCTTATGTCTAAACACCCCCAGTGGGTGACTTAGCTGCGAATCCGTTTCGCCTAAGTTCGAAAGAAAATCCTACCAAGTGGTGAGCAAGCCTCTCACTCAGAGGCTTAGCTGCGGACCTGTTTCGCCTAAGTTTTCAAAATCCTACCAAGTGGTGAGCCAGCCTCCCACTTGGGGCTTAGCTAAAGTCCAGTACTCGCCTAAGTTTGTAAAATCCTACCAAGTGGTGAGCAAGTCTCCCACTCGGGGGCTTAGCTGCAGTCCAGTACTCACCTAAGTTTGTAAACTCCTACCGAGTGGTGAGCCAGCCTCCCACTCGGGGGCTTAGCTCCAGTCCAGTACTCGCCTAAGTTTGTAAAATCCTACCGAGTGGTGAGCAACCCTCTCACTCGGGGGCTTAGCTGCAGTCCAGTACTCGCCTAAGTTTGTAAAATCCTACCGAGTGGTGAGCAATCCTCCCACTCGGGGGCTTAGCTGCAGTCCAGTACTCACCTAAGTTTGTAAAATCCTACCGAGTGGTGAGAAAGTCTCCCACTCGGGGGCTTAGCTGCAGTCCAGTACTCGCCTAAGTTTGTAAAATCCTACCGAGTGGTGAGCAATCCTCCCACTCGGAGGCGTAGCTGCAGTTCAGTACTCACCTAAGTTAAAAAAATCCTACCGAGTGGTGAGCAACCCTCCCACTCGGGGGCTTAGCTGCAGTCCAGTAATCTCCTAAGTTTAAAAAATCCTACGGAGTGGTGAGCAATCCTCCCACTCAGGGGTTTAGCTGCAGTCCAGTACTCGCCTAAGTTTGTAAAAATCCTACTGAGTGGTGAGCAACCCTCCCACTCGGCGGCTTAGTTGTAGTCCAGTACTCGCCTAAGTTTGAAAATCCTACCGAGTGGTGAGCAATCCTCCCACTCGGAGGCTTAGCTGCAGTCCAGTACTCGCCTAAGGTTGAAAATCTGCCCTTATTTGCAAGGACGACGAGGTGCTCGTCAACTACAACCTTCTCCTTCAGAGCTGCGCCACAAATACAACGTGCGCTCCATCCACATCTGCAAGGACGATGAGGTGCAGGTCGACTACAACCTTCTCCTTTGGAGCTGCGCCACAAATACAACATATGCTCCATCCCAACCCGCAAAGGCGACGAGGTGCAGATCGACCGTGGCCTTCTTCTCCGAGCTACGCCACAAATACAACGTGCGCTCCATCCTTGTCCGCAAGGATGGCGAGGCGCAGGTCGACTGCAACTTTCTTCTTTGAGCTACGCCACAAATACAACGTGCGCCCCATCCTTGTCCGCAAGGACGACAAGGGGCAGGTCGACTGCAACCTTCTCCTTCGAGCTACGCCACAAATACAACATGCGCTCCATCCTTGTCCGCAAGGATGGCGAGGCACATGTCGACTGCAACCTTCTTCTCTGAGGTACGCCACAAATACAACGTGCGCTCCATCTTTGTCCGCAAGGACGACGAGGCGCAGGTCGACTGCAACCTTCTCCTTTGAGCTACGCCACAAATACAACGTGTGCTCCATCCTTGTCCGCAAGGACGACAAGGCGCAGTTCGATTGAAGTCTCCATTTCAAGGCTGCATCTCAAACACGAAGGTCATTCCAAAAAGGGAGCAGATTCCAAAAGCAATCGCAAGCATATTCAAAAGCAATTTAATGGTTATAGTCAAAGTTTCCTCGTCAAAGTTTTGCCAGAATTCTGCAGTCAAAGAGTTAGTGAGTCGACTGGACAGGATTAACTCACAAGCAGTAAAGCAGTCAGATTAAAAGGAGTACCTTCCAGCATAAGATAGAGCTTCTTGGAAAGAGTTCTCAGATAAGCTTCCACGTCATTTGTCTTGTGAGTCGTGGATTCCAGCTTCTCATTTAGAGCCATCTTATCCTTCTTCAGACGAGTTACCTCTCGGTTGGATTCAGTGAGAGAGGACTTCAGTTTGCTTACTTCTTCTTCCAGCACTCCGACCGAAGCTAGCTTCTCGTATCCAAGAGCAGTCTTATCTTGAGCCCCCTTCTGCGCAGCCGCAAGGTCCAAGTCCTTCTTTTCCAGAGCTGACCTCATTTTCTCTGCAAGATAAGCAATTGTATCAAACAAGAGAACAAAGAAATATTTTAAAAAGGACGATCGACGTGAACAGTCGACAGGCATTTACCTTCCATACCAGCAGCTTCATCTTGAGCTTTCTTCAACTTTTGTTGGGCCAGCTCCAAGTCAAGGTTAAGTTGCCTCTGCTTCTCCTCAAATTTGGTGAACTTAGAAATGAGAGTACAAGATTTTTGGAGAAGGTAAAAGACATGTCAATCGACAAGATCAAAGATTATTTACTTCCGAGTGAATAAAACTTAAAAGTTTGCTCAGACCCCAGCCGACTGCCCGCAGTCGACCGCGGTCTCGGGGACTACACCCAGCGGCTGCACTTGGCGTGGCCCCACTGATTCAAACCCCACTAGACTGGTCCGCCTGTGTCGAGTAAAAAAAGAAAGAGAGAAGAACTATTCAGACCCCGGTCGACTGCCAGCAGTCGACCCCGGTCTCGGGGACTACACCCAGTGGGTGCACTTGGCATGCCCCGACTGGTTCAGATCCCACTCGGCTGGTCAGCCCGGGTCGAGTGGAAGAAAGGAAATGGATAAGTACTCATACCCCAGTCAACTACCCGCAGTCGACTGCGGTCTCAGGGACTACACCCAGTGGGTGCACCTAGCGTGCCCCCACCGGTTCAGATCCCACTTGCCCAGGCCGAGTGGAAGAGCGCAAATACCAAAGACAACAAAACACCCAGTGGATGTACAGATTCGACGCAAACAATAAGAGATTGTATGAAAGAAAATATTTCAGGTAGCATATCCTAATAGAACAAGGTCAGTCAAAAGCCTACTTACCTGGACATTGGCCTGAAGAGCCGTGCTGGCATCGTAAGCAGCCTGGCTGTTCTCGTGCACCGTCTTCATCTGCTCCATCATCACGTTAGCCTGACGGATGGCCTCCGTAGCTGTGTCCGACTGGCTTTCCGGAACATGGTAGTCGGTGAAGAAGGGGGCAGATGACCCAGGTGCGGCAGCTTGGAGCTCCGAAGCATGAGGTTGGACGACTGAAGGAAACACCGATACAATCGACGGTGCAGGGCGCTCACTCCACAATGGGACAGCAAAAGTTATAGAGGCCCCACCTGCGTCTTCAGATTGCCGGACGGTTGGTGTTGTCATCGGTCCCTGCTGAGACGTCTTGCCAGCTACTACTTTTTTTTTCTTTCTGGGCCTAGGGGCCATATCTTCATTATCATCCGGAAGCTCGATGACCTTGGGTGGGGCTACAAATAAATCAGTCGACCCCAAGTGAATCGCCAGAATTTAATCGACCAAATAATCAAGAACAAGATCATGAGAGTTTTACCTGGGTTAGAGGTAACCGCGTCTTCCATTTCCTCGTCTCGGTATTGGTAGGAAGAAGTTCCAGATGTAGGAGCACTGCAGATGTCAACATTCAGTTGGTTATGTTCTTTTGCTCGAGTCGACCAAAAGATCGGGTCAGATGATTACCCGGAGATGGTGGGAATGGTCACTTTGATTCTGGGTAAAGCCTTCGGTGGTTTAGATGATGTGGCCTTCAATGCTTTCGGCGCAGGAGGCGGCGCAGTCTTGAGCTATTTCGATACCTTCTCAGTCGGCACCGGAGAAGACGTCCGAGGGCGCTTCGAAGATTTCCCAGTCGGTGCGGCCACCAGGTCAGGGGTGCTCGCCGGGTCGTGAGCATGCTTGGCCCTCCTCTCTCTGCGAGGAGGCGAGTCGACCTCTTCTTCATCACTCGAGTCATCGCTCTCCTCGTCCTCCTCTGCATCTGAGTGCCACTCGCCACTCTCACCCCCGCTCGCCTCTCCATCAACATTTTGCTCCTGCACTCCATTGGGCATTGAGTAGATATCAACAAGAGCCTGAAAGGAAAATGAATAAAAGAAAGACAGTCGACCATCAACAAGATGCTACATAGTAAGTTAAGAAGACACTCGACAATGCAGAATCATACCTGTTCCGGCTGGCGCAAATGGTCGAATGGAATCACCCTCCTAAACCCTCGGGGATTATCTTTGTTGCCGTTGATTCCTCTCAGCTACTTCTCCACCGTGGCCTCACTAACGTCCTCCGGGTGGATTCGAGTGGAATACTCGAGTCCCAAGTACATCCACATCATATGGTCACGGGCTTGGAGTGGTTGGATGCGTCAACAGAGAAAGACCTCCAGCAGGTCCATACCAGTCACTCCATCGCGGACTAGTTGGACGACCCGCTCGACCAACACCTTCACCTATGCCTTCTCTTCCGGGATCACCCTCAAGGAGGAGGGCTTCTCCACTCGAGCCAGGGAAAAGGGGGGAAGTCGAGTCGACTGACCCGGGGTCGGCTGGTCCTTGCAGTAAAACCAGGTCGACTGCCAGCCCCAGACCGAGTCGAGAAGGAACATAACTGGGAAGGTGCTGCTGTTCCTCATTTGAATTCCAAGGCCCCCGCACATCTATATCACGTGCGTCCTCTTGTCACTCGGGTTGTCCTTCTGGACCGTCTGGGAGCGACATGTGAATATGTGCTTGAAGAGACCCCAGTGCGGTCGGCAACCCAAGAAATTCTTGCAAATGGACACGAAGGCAGCAAGGTACACGATGGTGTTTGGAGTAAAGTGGTGGAGTTGAGCCCCGAAGAAGTTCAAGAAACCACGAAAGAAAGGGTGGGGAGGCAAAGAAAACCCGCGGTCGACATGAGTGGCGAGGAGAACACACTCACCCTCCTGCGGCCGCGCCTCGGTCTCGTTCCCCGGGAGCCTCGCCGATTCGTGGGGGATCAGACCCCCCTCAACCAGATCGTCGATGTCGTCTTGGCTGATTGTCGAGCGGATCCAGTCGCCCTGGATCTAGCCAGGCGGCAGGCCGGACCATGAAGAGGATCCACCCCAGCTAGTCCTCTTCCCCTTCCCCTTCGCCGTCGCCTTCTTTGCATGCTCCAACGCCACCGTCTTCTCCTTCTCCATGGCAGCGAATCGAGTCCGAGCGGGGCTACGACGCCGAGAGCAGAAGCAGGTCCGGCGGAGAAATCTGAGGAGGAAGAAGGAGAATGAGGGTGCACTGTTCAAAAGCCCGGTCTGGTGCCTTTTATAAGGACACTTCCGAGTGACTGACTTGTAGGCCCGGATGATCTTATCAAATCCCGCAATAGTCGCGTGCGCGATACATGGCAAAAAAGGTGGTGCGGGGATCGAGGTGACCTGCCTAATCCGTCCCGATTACCGCGGCCACCCCCGCCCAGCGCGCTTCCCAAAATTCAAATCCCGTGAAGTCCGCAGACGGTAGAACAACCCACCAGACGAAAGATTTTTTCCATATCGACACTCGAAACTTAAGAACGGAACTTCACTTGACAACCAAGAATGGCTCAAGGCGACTGAACAAGCAGTTGAAGCCATCATGAAGGTTCATTCGACCTCTGGGCGAGATATTCTCAAAGCACAAAAGCTGAATCAGAGGGGTTATCAACTCCTTCTCCACTCGAACCCTGAACCATTCGGGGTCTAATGATGAAGCTATGTACCTAGGGTAGGGTCATGGACCTGACCTAGACATCCTCCCTTAGGACAGCACCTTGAAGCCAGGATCATTCGAAGGGTACCATCATCCACTCGACCATAGATGTTCCACTCGGAAGAATCAATGTCACTAGACCGTCGCAAAAGTCTCTCGATAGACAGAAGAGCTAAAGCCACTCTGCACGAACAACGGTCGAGCATTTACTTGTAGGCTTAATTGTCATTTATAGCACTTAAATACAGGTGTTACCAGTGACGTCCCCATCTTTATGTACCTTAAACCCTTTGTAACTGAGGGCGGGAGGGGTCTGGCAAACTCTATATAAGCCACCGCCCTCCTCAGGGACAAGGGTTCGCACCCCCTGTAACACACACACATATAATTCAATCGACCGCCTCCGTGCACCGAGACGTAGGGCTGTTACTTCCTCTGAGAAGGGCCTGAACTCGTAAAACTCGCGTGTACAACTCCTCCATAGCTAGGATCTTGCCTCTACATCCCTACCCCCCATTCTACTGTCAGACTTAGAACCACGACATGCCCCCTCACGCTCCACCGATGTCCATCTTGACTCCATATATTCACTTTCGGGGAGAAAAAAATCAGAGAGAAGGATTCATCATGTTTTACGATACGGAGCCACCGCCAAGTCCTAAACTCTCTCGTGAGGGCTGATCTAGAGTCCGTTCGGGGCTCCAGAGAGGGGAATCAGTCGCCATCGTCATCATCAACTTTCCTCCATCACCAATTTCATGATGCTCACCGCCGTGCGTGAGTAATTCCATCGTAGGCTTGCTGGAAAGTTATAGGTTGGATGAGATTTATCATGTAATCGAGTTAGTTTTGCTAGGGTTTGATCCCTAGCATCCACTATGTTCTGAGATTGATGTTGCTATGACTTTGCTATGCTTAATGCTGTCACTAGGGCCCGAGTGCCATGATTTCAGATCTGAACCTATTATGTTTTCATTAATATATGTGAGTTCTTGATCCTATCTTGCAAGTCTGTAGTCACCTATTATGTGTTGTGATCTGTTAACCCCGAAGTGACAATAATCGGGATACTTACCGGTGATGACCGTAGTTTGAGTAGTTCATGTATTTACTATGTGTTAATGCTTTGGTCCAGTACACTATTAAAAGGAAGCCCTAATATCCCTTAGTTTCCAATAGGACCCTGCTGCCACAGGAGGGTAGGACAAAAGATGTCATGCAAGTTCTTTTCCATAAGCATATATGACTATATTCGGAATACATGCCTACATTACATTGATGAACTAGAGCTAGTTCTGTGTCACCCTAGGTTATAACTATTGCATGAGGAATCACATCTGACATAATTATCCATCAGTGGTCCATTGCGTATCAGCTTTTCATATATTGTTCTTCGCTTATTTACTTTCCGTTGCTACTATTACAATCACTATAAAACCAAAAATATTACTTTTGCTACCGTTACCACTACTATCATATTACTTTGCTACTAAATACTTTGCTACAGATATTAAGTTTTCAGGTGTGGTTGAATTGAAAACTCAGCTCTTAATACTTGAGAATATTCTTTGGTTCCCCTTGTGTCGAATCAATAAATTTGGGTTGAATACTCTACCCTCGAAAACTATTGCGATCCCCTATACTTGTGGGTTATCAAGGATCGACAGGCATTGGCGCGAACTAACTTTTTTGCAGGTCGACCTTCGTCATGGACACCGCGTGCATCTTATACTTCCACTGCTCCAGCACCTCTATCAGGTGCCACCGCCGGCCGTGATACAAGAAAGCAGGCACAACCACCACTATCTGCCAAGAGCACACCTGCCGGACTTGCACAGAGCTCCTCTTCTTCCATGGCATCAACAGGGCACACAAGTGATATTATTTGTTGTCATTGTAAGGGAAGAGGTCATTATGCGAGAGAATGCAAATCTCTGCATGCGATGATTGCTACTGAGGATGGTGGGTATGAGTCCGCTAGTGACTATTATGAGGAGACTTTTGCTTTTATAACATGTGAAGAACACGGTGGAGATGATTCTGATCATGAGCCGCAATACATGGCTCCTGACAACACTGACAGGTATGAATGTTTAGTTTCTCAACGTGTTTTGAGTGTGCAGGTCACACAAGCTGACCAAAATTAGAGGCATAATTTGTTCCATACAAAGGAAGTTGTGAAGGAACGTTCTGCTTGTGTCATCATAGATGGAGGGAGCTGCAACAACTTGGCTAGCATGGAGATGGTGGAGAAGCTATCTCTCACCACAAGACCACATCCACATCCTTACTACATCCGATGGTTCAACAACAGCGGCAAGGTTAAGGTAACAGGTACTGTTCGTGTGCATTTTAGTATCTCTACATATGTTGATTATGTTGATTGTGATGTGGTACCTATGCAAGCATGTTCCTTATTACTTGGTAGACCAAGGCATTTTGATAAAAATTCTGTACACCATGGTAGAAACAATCAATATACTCTTTTCCATAAGGATAAAAATATTACTTTGCTTCCTATGACTCCGGATTCCATTTTGAAATATGATATTAATAGAGCTAATGAAGCAAAACAGGAGAAAAATAAGAGCGAAAATCAAGTTTTGGCAAAAGAATTTGAGCAACAAATGAAGCCTAATAATAAACCATCTAGTGTTGTTTCTAATATTAAATTGAAAAGTGAATGTTTACTTGCCACCAAATCTGATATTGATGAGCTAGATTTTAGCAAATCTGTTTTCTATGCTTTTGTGTGCAAAGAGGCATTATTTTCATTCGAGGACATGCCTTCCTCTTTGCCCCCTGCTGTCACTAACATTTTGCAGGAGTTCGCTGACGTCTTCCCACAAGACGTGCCACCGGGATTACCACCTATTCGAGAGATTGAACATCAAATTGACTTAATTCCAAGTGCATCGCTACCCAACCATGCACCATACCGTACCAATCCAGAGGAGATGAAGGAGATTATGCATCAAGTACAGGAGCTGCTCAAAGGTTATATACGCGAATCTCTTAGTCCTTGTGTTGTTCCTAAAAAGGATGGTATGTCGCGTATATGTGTTGATTGTAGAGGCATTAATAATATTACTACTTGTTATCGTCATCCTATTCCCAGGCAAGATGATATGCTTGATGAATTGAGTGGCTCTACAATATTCTCCAAAGTTGATTTGCGTAGTGGATACCATAAAATTTGTATCAAATTTGGGAGATGAAGGGAAAACAACAATTAAAACTAAGTTTGGTTTATATGAGTGGTTAGTCATGGCTTTTGGGTTAACTGATGCACCTAGTACTTTCATGATACTAATGGACGAAGTTTTACGTGCTTTCATTAGACGATTTGTGGTAGTCTATTTTGATGATATACTGATTTATAGCAAATCTTTGGAAGAACATTTGGAACATTTACGTGTTGTTTTTATTGCTCTACGTGATGCACGTTTGTTTGGTAACCTTGGGAAGTGCAGCTTTTGCACCGATCGAGTATCTTTTCTTGGCTATGTTGTTACTCCACAGGGAATTGAAGTTGATAAAGCCAAAATTGAAGCTATTGAGAGTTGGCCGCAGCCCAAAATAGTCACACAAGTGAGGAGTTTTCTTGGAATCGCTGGTTTCTATAGGCGTTTTGTGAGAGATTTCAGCACCATTGCTGCACCTCTCAATGAGCTTACAAAGAAGGATGTGCCTTTTGTTTGGGGTACCGCATAGGAAGAAGCCTTCAAGGTATTGAAAGATAAGTTGACACATGCTCCTTTACTCCAACTTCCTGATTTTAATAAGACTTTTGAGCTTGAATGTGATGCTAGTGGAATTGGATTAGGAGGTGTGTTATTACAAGATGGCAAACCTGTTGCATACTTTTCTAAAAAATTGAGTGTGCCTAGTCTAAACTATTCTACTTATGATAAAGAATTATATGCTCTTGTTCGGACCTTAGAAACATGGCAACATTATTTATGGCCCAAAAAATTTGTTATACATTCTGATCATGAATCTTCGAAACACATTAAAAGTCAAGCAAAACTGAACCGTAGACATGCTAAATGGGTTGAATTCATTGAGACTTTCCATTATGTCATTAAACACAAGAATGGTAAGGAAAATCGTATTGTTGATGCATTGTCTCATCGTTATACTATGCTTTCACAACTTGACTTTAAAATATTTGGTTTGGAGACCATCAAAGAGCAATATGTGCATCATGCTGAATTTAAAGATGTATTGCAGAATTGTAAAGAAGGTAGAACATGGAACAAGTTCATTGTTAATGATGGATTTGTGTTTCATGCTAACAAGCTATGCATTCCAGCTAGCTCCGTTCATCTTTTGTTGTTGTAGGAGGCAAATGGAGGAGGACTAATGGGACACTTTGGCATGAAGAAGATAGAGGATATACTTGCTACACATTTATTTTGGCCAAAGATGAGACAAGGTGTTGAATGTTTTGTTGCTCGATGCACTACATGTCAAAGAGCTAAGTCATGACTCCATCCTGATTGTTTATATATGCCTTTGCCTGTACCTAGTGTTCCTTGGTAGGATATATCTATGTACTTTGTTTTAGGTTTACCCAGAACAAAGAAGGGGAGGGATAGCATATATGTTGTCGTGGATAGGTTCTCGAAAATTGCACACTTTATACCATGTCATAAAAGCGATGATGTTGTTAATGTTGCTGATTTATTCTTTTGTGAAATTATTTTCTTGCATGGTGTGCCAAATACTATTGTTACTGATCGTGATGCTAAATTTCTTAGCCACTTTTGGAGATGTTTATGGGCTTAGTTGGGGACTAAACTACTTTTTAGTACTACTTGTCACCCCCAAACTGAGGTAGTCAATAGAACATTGTCTACTCTGCTTAGGGCTGTTTTGAAGAATAATAAGAAAATGTGGGACGAATGCTTGCCTCATATTGAATTTGCGTATAATCGTGCGTTGCATTCTACTACTAAGATTTGCCCTTTTGAAATTGTGTATGGTTTCCTACCTCATGCACCATTTGATTTGTTGCCTCTTCCATCTTCGGAAAAGGTTAATTTTGATGCTAAACAACATGCTGAATTGATCTTAAAAATACATGAGTTAACTAAGGAAAACATTGAGCGTATGAATTCCAAATATAAACTTGCTGGAGATAAGGGTAGAAAACATGTTGTGTTTGCACCTGGAGATCTTATTTGGTTACATTTGCGTCAGGATAGATTTACTGATTTGCGTAAATCAAAGCTAATGCCAAGTGTTGATGGTCCTTTTATGGTGTTAGAGAAAATAAATGATAATGCATATAAAATTGAGTTGCCTGCAGATTTTGGGTTAGTCCCACTTTTAACATTGCAGATTTGAAGCCTTATTTTGTGAGAAAGATGAGCTTCCGTCAAGGATGACTTCATTTCAAGAAGGGGAGGATGATGAGGACATCAATACCATTGTTACAACCATAGCCCCTGCTGCTACACATACTGGACCTATTACTAGAGCTCGTGCAGGCCAATTAAATTATCGGGTACTTTTGTCTCTTGGTAATGATTCTAATGTTCATGAGAATATGATGGTGCTTAAATTGGATGCATTTGTTTTGCTTACAATTGAAGGGCCTGGCATGGATAAGAGGGATGAACACTGGAGCAAGACCAAGTATGGAGATGATGGCATGCGCAAGGGGAATAAGAACAGAGTTACAACTGATGATTTCAGGACTTTGAAGCCACCATAAGGAGTGCATGAAGCCTTGGACGAAATATACAAGATGCCACTTCATAAATTTGTCCAGAGGCTATTCTAGGTGTTGCGTCACCTTATGATTGGGATAGGCCCATGTAATTTAGAAATACTTAAGTGTAGGCTGTTTTTATAGTCCGTATGTGTGGGGAAACAAGAGTTAGGTTTGGTTTCGGACCCCTTCTCCAAGGACCACGAAATTCCCCCCTCTTCCTCCATATATACAACCCTTAGGGCATCGTTTAGACTTAGGGTTTTGTTTATATTAAAAGTTTACTGAAGGTGCAAGTTCGCGTACTTCGTTTGTGTTCAACGACCAGACAAATATGTCACAAAACCCCAGCTTCATCCATAAAGCTTTCATCTTATATTCGCAACAGCCAGATAGCAAACTTAGTTTCTTGTCTGTTCTTCATTTGCTTGCAAGAAATAGACATTTGTGGTCAGGTTGATCGTGCTCCGGCGTGGTCAATAACCTCTTGGAGTTGGTTTAGCTTTTGCTAAGGCGCGACGTCTTCGCACGTTCGTAGTCAGATCGTCAAAGTCTACTCCTTTGAAACGATAATCTCCATCTCATTGAAAGACGGTACATCTTTGCCTGTATCATCTTGCCATGAGTTTGGCAAGGGGGTACGATATTGATCTAGGAGTGGATCACTAGACAGCAGTCAAAATTATCCTTAGAAGACTAGAGATATTTCTCGGTTATGGAGGTGATAAAGATTTCTTCGTAAAGAGTTACATCGATGCAAGCTTTTACACCGATCTGGATGACTCTAAGTCTCAATCTGGATACATATTGAAAGTGGGAGCAATTAGCTAGAGTAGCTCCATGCAGAGCATTGTGGACATAAAAAATTTGCAAAATACATATGGCTCTGAATGTGACAAACCCATGGACTAAGCTTCTTTCACAAGCAAAACATGATGACAACTTAGTACTCTTTGGGTGTTAATCACATAGCAATGTGAACTAGATTATTGACTCTAGTAAAACTCTTTGGGTATTCGTCACATGGCGATGTGAACTAATCACCTAAAGATGTGAACTATTGGTGTTACATCACATGACGATGTGAACTAGATTATTGACTCTAGTGCAAGTGGGAGACTGAAGGAAATATGCCCTAGAGGCAATAATAAAGTTTTTATTTATATTTCCTTATATCCTGATAAATGTTTATTATTCATGCCAGAATTGTATGAACCGCAAACTTGATACATGTGGGGATACATAGACAAAGCAAAGTTTCCCTAGTATGCCTCTACTTGACTAGCTCGTTAATCAAAGATAGTTAAGTTTCCTGACCATAGACATGTTTTGTCATTTGATGAATGGGATCTCATCATTTGGAGAATGATGTGATGGACAAGACCCATCCGTTGGCTTAGCATAATGATCATTTAGTTTTATTGCTATTGCTTTCTTCATGACTTATACATATTCCTCTAACTATGAGATCATGCAACTCCCGAATACCAGAGGAACACCTTGTGTGCTATCAAATGTCACAACGTAACTGGGTGATTATAAGGATGCTCTACAGGTGTCTCCGAAGGTGTTTGTTGGGTTGGCTTAGATCAAGATTAGGATTTGTCACTCCGAGTATCAGAGAGGTATCTTCGGGCCCTCTTGGTAATGCACATCACTATAGGCCTTGCAAGCAATGTGACTGAAGAGTTAGTTACGGGATGATGCATTACGGAACGAGTAAAAAGACTTGCCAGTTATGATATTGAACTAGGTATGATGATACAGACGACCGAATCTCGGGCAAGTAACATATCGATGACAAAGGAAATAATGTATGTTGTTATTGCGGTTTGACCGATAAAGATCTTCATAGAATACGTAGGAACCAATATGAGCATCCAGGTTCCTCTATTGGTTATTGACCAGAGATGTGTCTCGGTCATGTCTACATAGGTCTCGAACCCGTAGGGTCCGCACGCTTAACATTCGATGACGATTTGTATTAGGAGTTATGTGTTTTGGTGACCAAAGTTTGTTCGGAGTCCTGGATGAGATCACAGACATGACGAGGAGTCTCGAAATGGTCGAGAGGTAAAGATTTATATATTGGAAGGTAGTATTATGACACCGAAAGGGTTTTGAAGTGTATTGGGTACATACCGGACTACCGGAGGGGTTACCGGAACCCCCGGGGAAAGATATGGGCCATATGGGCCATGGGAGGGAGGCTAACCAGCCCTCAAGGGGCTGGTGCACCCCCCACAAGGGATGAGGCCGAATTGGACTAGGGAATGGGGCGCCACCCCCCTTTCCTTCTCCTACACCCTCTCCTCCACCCGTTTCCCCCTCCATGAGAAGGAAAAGAAGGGGGCGAATCCTACTACGACTGGGAGTCCTAGTAGGACTCCCCCCTTATGGCGCGCCCCTTAGGGCCGGCCTCCTCCCTCTCCCTCCTTTATATACGTGGACAGGGCACCCCCTGGAGACACAACAATTGTTCCAAGCCGTGTGTGGCATCTCTCTCCATAGTTTGCTCCTCCGGTCATAGCGTCGTAGTGCTTAGGCGAATCCCTTGCACGGATCACATCACCATCACCGTCACCACGCCTTCGTGATGACCGAACTCTCCCTCTACCCTCTGCTCGATCAAGAGTTTGAGGGACGTCATCGAGCTGAAAGTGTGCAGAACTTGGAGGTGCCGTACATTCGGTACTTGATCGGTTGGATCGCGAAGACGTTCGACTACATCAACTGCGTTAATCTAACGCTTTCACTTTTGGTCTACGAGGCTACATGGACACACTCTTCCCCTATTGTTGCTATGCATCTCCTAGATAGATCTTGCGTGTCGTAGGATTTTATTTTTTGAAATTGTATGCTACGTTCCCCAACAGTGGCATCCGAGCTAGGTCTATGCGTAGATGATAAATGCACGAGTAGAACACAATGAGTTGTGGGCGATAATAGTCATACTTCTTACCACCAACGTCTTACTTCGATTCGGCGGTATTGTTGGATGACGCAGCCCGGACCGACATTACATGACCGCGTTCATGAGACTAGTTCTACCGACGTGCTTCGCACACAAGTGGCTGGCGGGTGTCTATTTCTCCAACTTTAGTTGAATCAAGTTTGACTACGGCCGGTCCTTGTTGAAGGTTAAAACAACACACTTGACGAAAAATCATTTTGGTTTTGATGCGTAGGTAAGAACGATTCTTGCTACAAGCCCATAGCAGCCACGTAAAACTTGCAACAACAAAGTAGATAATGTCTAACTTGTTTTTGCAGGGGATGTTGTGATGTGATATGGTCAAGACGTGATGAGATATAAATTGTTGTATGAGATGATTCATGTTTTGTTAAAGTTATCGGCAACTGGCAGGAGCCTTATGGTTGTCTCTTTATTGCATAAAATGCAAGCGCCATATAATTGCTTTACTTTATCGCTATGCGATAGCAATAGTTGCAAAAGCAATAGTTGGCAAGACGACCATGTGACGACATGTTGATAGAGATCAAGATGATGGATATCATGGTGTCCTACCGGTGACAATGCTGATCATGACGGTGCTTTGGAGATTGAGATCAAAGGCACAAGATGATGATGGCCATATCATGTCACATATTTTGATTGCATGTTATGTTTATCCTTTATGCATCTTATTTTTCTTAGTACATCGGTAGCATTATTAGATGATCCCTCACTAAATTTCAAGGTATAAGTGTTCTCGCCGAGTATGCACCGTTGCTATAGTTCGTCGTGCCGAGACACCATGTGATCATCGGGTGTGATAAGCTCTACGTTCACATACAATGCGTGCAAGCCAATTTTGCACACGTAGAATACTCGGGTTAAACTTAACGAGGCTAGCATATGCATATATGGCCTCGGAACACTAAGACCAAAAGGTCGAACGTGAATCATATAGTAGATATGATCGACATAGAGATGTTCACCATTGAAAACTACTGCATCTCACGTGATGATCGGACATGGTTTAGTTGATATGGATCACGTGATCATTTAGATGACTAGAGGGATGTCTATCTAAGTGGGAGTTCTTAAGTAATATGATTAATTGAACTTTAATTTATCATGAACTTAGCCATGATAGAATTTGCAAATTATGTTGTAGATCAATAGCTTAGGTTATAGCTCCTCGTTTATTGTTGATATGTTCCTAGAGAAAAATAAGTTGAAAGATGATAGTAGCAATGTAGTGGATTGGATCCATAATCTGAGGATTATCCTCATTGCTGCACAGAAGAATTATGTCCTTGATGCACCGCTAAGTGACAAGCCTATTGCAGGAGCAGATGTAGACGTTATGAACGTTTGGCAAGCTCGTTATGATGACTACTTGATAGTTTAGTGCACCATGCTTTACGGCTTAGAACCGGGACTTCAAAAACATTTTGAACGCCATGGAGCATATAAGATGTTCCAATAGTTGAAATTGGTATTTCAGACTCATGCCCAAGTCAAGAGGTATGAGACCTATGACAAGTACTTTGCCTACAAGATGGAGGAGAATAGCTCAACCAGTGAGCATGTGCTCAGAATGTCTGAGTACAACAATCGCTTGAATCAAGTGGGAGTCAATCTTCCAGATAACAGATAATATAGTGATTCATAGAGTTCTCTAGTCACTATCACCAACTTACTGGAACTTCGTGATGAAATATATTATGCAAGGGATGACGAAAATGATTCCCGAGCTCTTCGTGATGCTAAAATCGACGAAGGTAGAAATCAAGAAAGAGCATCAAGTGTTTATGGTTAAGAAGACCACTAGTTTCAAGAAAAGGGCCAAAGGAAAAGAAAGGGAACTTCAAGAAAGAATGGCAAGCAAGTTGGCACTCTCGTGAAGAAGCCCAAAGCTAGACCTAAGCCTGAAACTAAGTGCTGCTATTGCAAATGGGAATGGTCACTGGAAGTGGAACTACCCCAAATACTTGCCGGACAAGAAGGATGGCAAAGTGAAAGGTATATTTGATATACATGTTATTGATGTGTACTGTACTAGTGTTCATAGTAACCCTAGGGTATTTGATACCGGTTCAGTTGCTAAGATTAGTAACTCAAAACAGGAGTTGCAAAATGAACAGAGACTAGTTAAGGGCGAGGTGACGATGTGTGTTGGAAGTGATTCCAAGGTTGATAAGATCACCATCGCACACTCCCTCTATCTTTGGGATTAGTGTTGGACCTAAATAAATGTTATTTGGTGTATGCGTTGAGCATGAATATGACTGGATCATGTTTATTGCAATACGGTTATTCATTTAAGTCAGAGAATAATTAATGTTCTATTTACATGAATAAAACCTTCTATGGTCATACACCCGATGTAAATGGTTTATTGAATCTCGATCGAAGTGATACACATATACATAATATTGGTGCCAAAAGATGCAAAGTTGATAATGATAGTGCAACATACTTGTGGCACTGCAATTTTGACCATATTGGTGTAAAGCGGATGAAGAAACTCCATGCAGATGGGCTTTCGGAATCACTTGATTATGAATCATTTGATACTTGCGTACCATGCCTCGTGGGCAAGATGACTAAAACTCCGTTCTCCGGAACAATGGAGCGAGCCACTGACTTATTGGAAATAATACATACCGATGTATGCGGTCCGATGAGTGTTGAGGCTCGTGGCGGGTATCGTTATTTTCTAACCTTCACAACGTAACTAGGCGATTATAAAGATGCTCTACAGGTGTCTCCGAAGGTGTTTGTTGGGTTGGCATAGATCAGGATTATGATTTGTCACTCCGAGTATCGGAGTGATATCTCTGGGCCCTCTCGGAAATGCACATCACTATAAGCCTTGCAAGCCATGTGACTAAAGAGTTAGTTACAGGATGATGCATTACGGAACGAGTCAAGAGACTTGCCGGTAACGAGATTGAACTAGGTATGCTGATACTGACGATCGAATCTTGGAAAAGTAACATGCCGATGACAAAGGGAATAACATATGTTGTTATTGGGGTTTGACCGACAAAGATCTTCATAGAATATCTTGGAACCAATATCAGCATCCAGGTTCCGCTATTGGTTATTGACCGGAGATGTGTCTCGGTCATGTCTACATAGTTCTCGAACCCGTAGGGTCCACACGCTTAACGTTCGATGAGATTTTTATTATCAGTTATGTGTTTTGGTGACCTAAGTTTGTTCGGAGTCCCGGATGAGACCACAGACATGACGAGGAGTCTCGAAATGGTCGAGAGGTAAAGATTGATATATTGGAAGGTAGTATTCGGACACCTAAAGGGTTCCGAAGTCTATCGGGTACATACCGGAGTACCAGAGGGGTTACCGGAACCCCCCCCCCCCCCCCCGGGAAAGATATGGGCCATATGGGCCATGGGAGGGAGGTTAACCAGCCCACAAGAGGCTGGTGCACCCCCCCACAAGTGATGAGGCCGAATTGGACTAGGGAATGGGGAGCCACCCCCCTTTCCTTCTCCTACTCCCTCTCCTTTCCCCCTTTCCCCCTCCATGAGAAGGAAAAGAAGGGAGGCAAATCCTACTAGGACTGGGAGTCCTAGTAGGACTCCCCCCTTATGGTGCGCCCCCTAGGGTCGGCCTCCTCCCTCTCCCTCCTTTATATACGTGGGCAGGGCGCCCATTGGAGACACAAGAATTGTTCCAAACCATGTGCAGCGTCTCTCTCCATAGTTTGCTCATCCGGTCATAGCGTCGTAGTGCTTAGGCGAAGCCCTTACGCGGATCACATCACCATCACCGTTACCACTCTGTCGTGCTGACAAAACTATCCCTCGACCCTCTGCTGGATCAAGAGTTTGAGGGACTCCATCGAGCTGAAGTGTGCAGAACTCGGAGGTGTCGTACATTCGATACTTGATCGGTTGGATCACGAAGATGTTCGACTACATCAGCCGCATTAATCTAACGCTTCCGCTTTCGGTCCAGGAGGGTACGCGGACACACTCTTCCCCTCTCATTGATATGCATCTCCTAGATAGATCTTGCGTGATCGTAGGATTTTTTTGAAATTGCATGCTAAGTTCCCCAATAGAAGCTGCTGGAGAGCTCCGTTCCACCACCCCAGATGAGGAGCAGGGCTTCCACGCCACCCATGGAGTTTGAGCTAAACTCCATGCTTATTGACAAAGAGTAAGGGACACCATCCTCCTTCACTTCTTCTCATTGTAGTATCTTTAGTGTGTTTGCTTGCATTTGTTGACTGATCTCGCTTGTTGTTGTCGACCGGGAGGAAGGGGAGGAGGAGGAGCCCTCGTCCACTAATCCAGGCGGCTTAAATGCGTGGAGCCGCCAACGACAGTGGAAGGGCACGAGCGCCCGGACACCAAGTGATAGAGGTAAAGGTGTCCTGTCTTTCAATGAGATGGTGATTATCGTTTTGGAGGAGTAGACTTTGATGATCCAACTATGAACATGCAAAGATGTCATGCCTTAGCAATGACTAAACCAACTCCGAGAGGTTATTGACCACGTCGGAGCACGATCATCCTGACCATGAAGGTCTATTTCCTGCAAGCAAACGAAGAACAGGAAAGAAACTAAGATTGCAATCTGGATATTGCGAATATAAGATGAAAGCTTTATTGATGAAGGTGGGGTTCTGTGACATCTTTGTATGGTCATTGAACACAAACAAAGTACGTGAAGTTGCAGCTATGGCGAGCTTTTAATCTAAACAAAACCCGAAGTCTAAACCACGACCTAAGGGATGTATATATGGAGGAAGAGGGGGGTGGGATTTTGTGGCCCTTGGAGGAGGGGTCCGAAACCAACCATAACTCTTGTTTCCCCACAAATACAGACTCCAAAACAACCTATACATAAGTATTTCGAAAATACATGGGCCTGGCCAAATAATAAGGTGACACATCACCTTGAATAGCCTCTGGATGAAATTTATGAAGTGGCATCTTGTATATTTCGTCCAAGGCTTCATGCACTCCTTATGGTGGCTTGAAAGTCCTGAAATCATCACTTGTAACTCCGTTCTTGTTCCCCTTGCGCATGCCAACATCTCCATGCTTGGTCTTGCTCCATTGTTCATCCCTCTTATCCATACCAGTCCCTTCATTTGTAAGAAAAACAAATGTATCCAATTTAGGCAGCATCATATTCTCATGAACATTAGAATCATTACCAAGAAACGAAAGTACCTGATAATTTAATTGGCATGCGCGAGCTCTAGTAATTGGTCCAGTATGTACAACAACAGGGGCTGTGGGTGTAAAAATGGTATTAATGTCCTCATCATCCTCCCCTTTTTGAAATGAATTCGTCCTCGACAAAAGCTCATCTTCCGCACCCAAATAAGGCTTCAAATCTACAATTTTAAAAGTGGGACTAACCCCAAAATCTACAGGCAACTCAAGTTTATATGCATTATAATTTATTTTCTCTAACACATTAAAAGGACCATTAGCACGTGGCATTAGCTTTGATTTACACAAATCAGGAAATCTATCCTTATGCAAATGTAACCAAACAAGATCTCCAGGTGCAAACACAACATGTTTTCTACCCTTATCTCCAGCAAGTTTATATTTAGCATTCATATGCTCAATGTTTTCCTTAGATAACTCATGCATTTTAAAGATCAATTCAGCATGTTGTTTAGCATCAAAATTAACCTTCTCTGAAGATGGAAGAGGCAACAAATCAATGGGAGTACAAGGTAGGAAACCATACACAATTTGAAAAGGGCACATCTTAGTAGTAGAATGCAATGAACGATTATAAGAAATTCAATATGAGGCAAGCATTCTTCCCACATTTTCTTACTATTCTTCAAAACAGCCCTAAGCATAGTAGACAATATTCTATTGACTACTTCAGTTTGACCATCAGTTTTGGGGTGACAAGTAGTACTAAAAAGCAGTTTAGTCCCCAACTTAGCCCATAAACATCTCCAAAAGTGGCTAAGAAATTTATTATGATGATCTGAAACAATAATATTTGGCACACCATGCAAGCGAATAATTTAAGAAAAGAACAAACCAGGAACATTAACAGCATCATCGCTTTTATGACATGGTATAAAGTGTGCCATTTTTGAGAATCTATCCATGACAACAAATATGCTATCCCTCCCCTTCTTTGTTGAGGTAAACCTAAAACAAAGTCCACAGATATATCCTCCCAAGGAACACTAGGTACAGGGAAAGGCATATATAAACCATGAGGATTGAGTCGTAACTTATCTTTTGACATGTAGTGCAGCGAGCAACAAAATGCTCAACATCCCGTCTCATCTTTGGCCAAAAGAAAAGTGTAGGAAGTACGTCCTCCGTCTTCTTCACGCCAAAGTGTCCCACTAATCCTCCTCCATGTGCATCCTGCAACAACAAAATACGAATGAAGCTAGCTAGAATGCATAGCTTGTTAGCACGGAACACAAAATCCATCATTAACGAGGAACTTGTTCCATGTTCTTCCTTATTTACAATTCTCCATTACATCTTTAAAATCAGCATCATGCACATATTGAGCTTTGATGGTCTCCAAACCAAATATTTTGAAGTCAAGTTATGAAAGCAATTTTTCGTTACCCTTCTTGTGTTTAATGACATAAGGGAAAGTCTCAATGAATTAAACCCATTTAGCATGTCTACGATTCAGTTTAGCTTGACTTCTAATATGTTTCAAGGATTCATGATCATAATGTATAACAAATTGTTTGGGCCATACATAATGTTGCCATGTCTGTAAAGTCCGAACAAGAGCATATTACTCTTTATCATAAGTAGAATAATTCATATTAGGACCACACAATTTTTTAGAAAAATATGCAACAGGTTTGCCATCTTGTAATAACACACCTCCTAATCCAATTCCACTAGCATCGCATTCAAGCTCGAAAGTCTTATTAAAATCAGGAAGTTGGAGTAAAGGAGCATGTGTCAATTTATCTTTCAATCAGGAAGTTGTAAGCTCGTTGAGAGGTGCAACAATGGTGCTGAAATCCCTCACAAAACGCCTGTAAAAACCAGCAAGGCCAAGGAAACTCCTAACTTGTGTGACTGTTTTGGGCTGCAGCCAACTCTCAATAGCTTTAATCTTGGCTTTATCAACTTCAATTCCCTATGGAGTAACAACATAACCAAGAAAAGATACTCGGTCAGTGCAAAAGGTGCACTTCCCAAGGTTACTAAACAAACATGCATCACGTAAAGCAATAAAAACAACACGTAAATGTTCCAAATGTTCCTCCAAAGATTTTCTATAAATCAGTATATCATCTAATGAAAGCACGTAAAACTTCGTTCATTAATCTCATGAAAGTACTAGGTGCATTAGTTAACCCAGAAGGCATGACTAACCACTCATATAAACCAAACTTAGTTTTAAATGCCGTTTTCTCTTCATCTCCCAATTTCATACGAATTTGATGGTATCCACTATGAAAATCAACTTTGGAGGATATTGTAGAGCCACTCAATTCATCAAGCATATCATCTAGCCTAGGAATAGGATGATGATAATGAAGAGTAATATTATTAATGCCTCTACAATCAACACACATACGTGATGTACCATCCTTTTTCGGCACTAGAATAATAGGAACAACACAAGGACTAACGGATTCACGTATATAACCTTTGTCGAGCAGCTCCTGGACTTGATGAACAATCTCCTTCGTCTCCTCTGGATTGGTGCGGTATGGTGCATGGATGGGTAGCGAAGCACCGGGAATTAAGTCAATCTGATGCTCAATCCCTCGAATAGGTGGTAATCCTGGTGGCACATCTTGTGGAAAGACGTCAGCGAACTCCTGCAAAATGTTAGTAATAGCAGGAGGCAAAGAGGCAGGCATGTCCTCTAATGAAAATAATGCGTCTTTGCACACGAAAGCATAGCGAATAGATTTGCTAAAATCTAGATCATCAATATCAGATTTGGTGGCAAGTAAACATGCACTTTTCAATTTAATTTCAGAAGCAACACTAGATGGTTTATTATTAAGCTTCATTTGTTGCTCAAATTATTTTGCCACAATTTGATTTTCACTCTTTTTTTTCTCCTGTTTTGCTTTGTTAGATCTATTAATATCATCTTTCAAAATGGAATCAGGAGACATAGGAAGCAAAGTAATATGGTTATCCTTATGAACAAGAGTATACTAATTGTTTCTACCATGGTGTACAGAATTTTTATCAAATTGCCATGCTCTACCAAGTAATAACGAACATGCTTGCGTGGGTACCACATCACAATCAACATAATCAGCATATGTAGAGATACTAAAATGCACACAAACAGTACGTGTTACGTTAACCTTGTGGCTGTTGTTGAACTATTGGATGTAGTAAGGATGTGGATGTGGTCTTGTGGTGCGAGATAGCTTCTCCACTATCTCCATGCTAGCCAAGTTATTGCAGCTCCCTCCATCCATGATGACACGAACAGAATGTTCCTTCACAACTCCCTTTGTAAGGAACACATTATGCCTCTGATTTTGCTCATCTTTTGTGACCTGCACACTCAAAACACATCGAGAAACTAAACATTTGTACCTGTCAGCATATTCAGGAGCCATGTAGTGCGTCTCATGTTCAGAATCATCTCCACCGTGTTCTTCACGTGTAATAAGAGCCAAAGTCTCCTCATCATAGTCACTAGTGGACTCATACCCACCATCCTCAGTAGCAATCATCACACGCTCTGATTTGCATTCTCTTGCATAATGACCTCTTCCCTTACAACGACGACAAATAATATCACTTGTGTGCCCTGTTGATGCCATGGAAGAAGAGAAGCTCTGTGCAAGCCCGGCAGGTGTGCTCTTGGAAGCTTGTGGTGGTTGTGCCTTCTTTCTTGTATCATGGCTGGAGGTGGCAACTGATGGAGGTGCTGGTGCTGTGGAAGTAGAAGATGCACGCGGTGTCCATGATGAAGGTCGACCTGTAGAAAAGTTAGTTCGCGCCAATGCTTCTCGATCCTGCACTTCATGTTCAGCTTTACAAGCAAGATGGAATAAACGAGTGATATTATTATACTCCTTATACGCTAGAATGGTCTGAATATCTCTATTTAACCCACCCATAAAACGGGCAAGCATAGCTTCATTCTCCTCAACAATACCACATCTAATCATGCCAGTTTGTAACTCCTGATAATATTCTTCTACAGTATTTTTTCCTTGTCTTAAGCATTGCAATTTTTGAAGTAATTCGCGTTCATAGTATGGTGGAACCCTACGAGTACACATAGAAGTTTTAAAAGCAGCCCAAGTAGCTGGAATAGGATATGATCTACAATATTCAGACCACCATACACATGCAAAACTCGTGAAAGCACAAATAGCAGGAGCAACACGTCTCTCCTCGGGATATTGTAAACATGTAAAATGTTGTTCAGTTTCTAACTCCCAAGTAAGATATATATCAGGAACATATCTACCCTCAAATGGTGGAATATTCAATTTCAGTTTAGGAAGATGGTCATGATCTCATACCTGAGCTGGTAATACAGCCCTACCATTGTGATTATTTGCATGTGGACGACCTGGTGCTGGTGGTTGCACGTAGTTCAGATTTTGATCAACCTCATCCTCGTAATCGCCCGCATAATCGTGATCCTCAATGGTAGCAGCAGGAGCTATAGAAGCATCAACAGTAGGTGCAGCGGCACCGGAAGTTTGACCAGGTTCAAGGGGAATGCGCGGTGCTCGTCCCACTTGATTTGGAAGGCGACGTTGTTGTTGTTGTTGTTGTTGTTGTTGTTGTTGTAGAGATGCGATAGGTGCAGCCGGTGGTGGTGGTGGAAGACGCTCTAGCAATTCATTAAACTTGTTATCGAGCTTTGTTTCGAACGTCTTCTCAATGCCATCTATCTTCTCCATGGCCCCTTCAAATCTGTTTAGCACATGTTGCACCTGTCAACTCATCATTTGCTGAAATTTATCATGTAGCTGTTTGTTCGTCATGTTCTCCCAATCAGTCTCATCCGCTTGTGATCTTGCCATGGTTAGTGGCAATAGAAACACACAAGAATATGATCCTACAAACTACTACAAAGTGGTCGTGGTGGTGGTGTGTCACAAATCCGTCAAGAAAATCTTAAATTCCTACTAGTTCTTACCCAGCAGTAGGTGGTGATCGGCAACCATTGTAGTCAAAACTCTCAAAGCTTAGATAGAGCAATTATGAGGGAGAGTCAAACGCATGACGTAGATGTATGTGGAGCTAGGAAGGCTTGTAATATGGTAGCAAAAAGGGTCGGCAATAATCAAATCAGAGATGCAAAGGTGAATAAACGATCAATGACGGTACTGTGATGGTCCTAGGCTAGACCGTACTAGAGATGGGAGCCTAGACATGAGCAAAATCACGGCGCGACACGTAACCAAGGGAGGAGCACTCTCTAAATTTTTTTCTTTTTTTTCACTTTTTTCAACTTTTCTTCCTCTGTTTTTTGCTCCGCAACAATTTTTTTTCGAAAAAGTCTACAAATGGTCTAAAAACTACCTAGCCAGAATTTTCCAGGCTTAGTTGTTTTTTGAAACTGGAACTATTTTTCTACTGCGGGTAACATGGAAGTTCTGGAATCCTACTCTGTCACGACTCGGAGTATGGCGTGATCTGGAAATCAAAAACAAAGCAACAAATACTGGACTAGGACTGGTGGCGGAGATGAATCTGGTGGAACTCAGACTGGTGGTTGTATAAGGCGATGGTATATCTGGACTCGGATTTGTGGTGGTATATGGCAATGGTATATGTGGACTCGGATTGGTGGTTGTATATGGCAGCGGTGATGTATATGGTGGGGTGGTGGTATATGTCAATGATGATGACGATGGTGTGGCGGCGGCGTGACAACCTGTGAACAAAACAGGAAACTCTAAGGGACTAGACGCTAAGACCAGCAACTCGACACGACGATGCAACCGCATATTCAACAAAGCAAAACTCTAAAAAGACTATGCAAAGGCTCAGATTGGTTCGGATATGATGAACTAACCCTGCTTTTTTGGCTTTTTTGTGGACTATAGGTATGAAGAACATACTCGGCCTAAACTATGAAAAACTGTAAAATCTCACTGAGCAACCTGGAAATCTGATACCACACTTGATATAGGCAAAGGTGTCCCGTCTTTCGATGAGATGGTGATTATCATTTCAGAGGAGTAGACTTTGATGATCTGACTACGAATGTGCAAAGACGTCGCGCCTTAGCAAACTCTAAACCAACTCCGAGAGGTTATTAACCACGTCGGAGCACGATGAACCTGACCACAAAGGTCTATTTCCTGCAAACAAATGAAGAACATGCAAGAAACTAAGATTGCAATCTAGATATTGTGAATATAAGATGAAAGCTTTATTGATGAAGGTGGGTTCTCTAACGTCTTTGTCTGGTCATTGAACACAAACGAAGTATGCGAAGTTGCAGCTATGGTGAACTTTTAATCTAAGGAAAACCCGAAGTCTAAACAATGCCCTAAGGGTTGTATATATGGAGGAAGAGGGGGGAATTTCGTGGCCCTTGTAGGAGGGGTACGAAACGAACCACAACTATTGTTTCCCCACACATACGGACTCTAAAAACAGCCTATACTTAAGTATTTCAAAAATACATGGGCCTGGCCCAATAATAAGGTGACAAAACACCGCCTCTAGACGAAATTTATGAAGTGGCATCTTGTATATTTCATCCAAGGCTCCATGCACTCCTTATGGTGGCTTCAAAGTCCTGAAAATAATCACTTGTAACTCCGTTCTTGTTCCCCTTGCGCATGCCATCATCTCCATGCTTGGTCTTGCTCCAGTGTTCATCCCTCTTATCCATACCAAGCCCTTCATTTGTAAGCAAAACAAATGTATCCAATTTAGGCAGCATCATATTCTCATGAACATTAGAATCATTACCAAGAAACGGAAGTAACTGATAATTTAATTGGCGTGTGCGAGCTCTAGTAATTGGTCCAGTATGTATAGCATCAGGGGCTATGGGTGTAACAATGGTACTGATCTCCTCATCACAAAGCCCCCAGCTCAGCTCCCGGCCCGAAGGCGCAGAGGAGATTCCTCCTGCCGGGGATGACGGTGGTGAGCTCCCCTTCGTTGAGGCCAAAGGAGGAGAGGAGACCTCCCAAGACGAGCCCCTTTGGGAGGAGCTCGTCCCGCCCGTTGTTGGAGTCGATGGATCCCCACCAAAGGTACCCACGGAAGAGTCCCCCCAGGGTGACGGCATGGTTCTTGAGGTAGGAGATGGCAATCCTGGCCCGGCAGCTGATGCTGCCAGGGAAACTGAACCTCCTGCCCAGCAAGCCTCCCCTGGTAACTTATCTGCTTTTCCTCTCATGTTTTCTCTTGTCAGTTTGCTTCGTATCCCTGATCCTGTATTCTTGCTGTTGATTGCTGGATCTGCTCGCAACCCCTTTGAGCGAAGAGCCAGATCTGTTGGAGGAGGTGTCCATCATAGGGAAGGATGCAGCAGAGGAGGCCGCCAAGATTGCTGCCACGGAGGAGCAGGATCATGCCGCCGAGGGTGTCTTGCGGCCCCTGAACGAGCCCGAGAAAACCCTTGGCAGCACGTCAGGGTCGGGGCTTGTAATTGAAGAGAAGATACCTCTCCAAACCATGGCCCCTTCCTTCATTTGGCGCATGGGAGGAGGTCTCGCCGCCTTCTTCGAGCAACCTAGCATTGGTGCTCATGCAGCCTGGACCTGGAGCCCCCAGCTCATCAATGGTGATGAGCGCAGGACATGATGAAGAGCTTCAGCGCATCTTGGCATCACTGTACCAAGGAATCGAAGAGGTGGACGACTCCGTCGCCATTGCCATGGACTTATCCTTCATGGAGTCTGTGCCAATGGGCCCCAAAGAGATGCGGGAGCGCCACAGCCGGAAGTGGCAAGAGGTGAAGGAGCAGCGCCAGTCCGCCAACAAGGTGGATCGGAAGCTGAAGGATAAGGGAATGGAATTGTGTGACTGGCACGACAAGCAGTTCAAGGTTCTCCTGAGGAAGCAACAAACAATCTTGATGATGGAGGAGGACGTCATCACCCGGGAGGCGTGCCTGGCGGAGTGCAAGGCGCTCCTCGACGCCAGAGAGCAAAGCATTGCTCTCCGGGAGGAGAAACTTGAAGCCGCTCTCCGTGCCAAGGACGACAACCTGGAGGCTCTCGTGCAGCATTGCACCAAAGAACTAGGGGACAAACACCAAGCTGCCTTGGATGCTCTCACTGTCGACTCTCATGCACAGTTGAAGAAGCTTGCCGACAACCTTGCTGTCGCTTCTACCGCCAAGGCGGACCTTGACTAGCAAGTGGCTGAGCTAACGGAGAAGCTTGCCGGGAGTGCCAAGAAGGTCTGGATCCTCAAGGAGGAGGTGCAGAAAGTAGAGTCTCTTTTGAAGGACTCACAATTCTAGCTCTCCTCCAAGAGCCAAGGCCTCGAGATTGCCAATGGCACCATTGAAGATCTGAAGGCCCGGGTCAGCTCCTTGGAGGGCTCAATGGAGTCCATCTTTGGAGGAGCAGCAACTGTCGAAGGATCTGGACACCGCCAGGCGCCTCTGGAAGGTCGCAGAGGACAAGCTAAAGAACCACTCCGATCAAGTTGACCTCTAGATCAAACCCTTGGTTGACATCGCCGACCGCCTTTCTTCTTAGACAGCGGTGATGGGCATGGAGGGGTCGGCCTACTCGGGCAGCAAGTAGGAAGCCCCCAGGGCCAAGCTGGGGGTTTTCTTCAATGAGTTGATCGCCAAGCTGAAGGAGCACGAGGATCGAAGAGCTGGCCGCTTCGAGGCTGAATCCTGGAGGCTTGCCCGCAACTCCCTCTTCATGGTCTTGAGCAACATCGCTTGCCACCACCCAGACCTCGACCTTGCTGATGGTTCAAGGAAGCCGCCACGAGGTGCCAATGCTTCCATCGCCGAGGAAAAGGCCACTCGCTTCGCCGATAGGGTTCTCCATGTGCGAGCCCAGCAAGCCCGTCCTTGAGTTACCCCCCGCTACTTTTTGGTTCTGTAATCAAAACAATGATGCATGTCATGTGATCAGACTTCTTTCTATTTATGCTCTATGTGGAGCTTAATACTTTTGATTAGCCTGAATTGCATGTTTAACCCTTTTGAGTTTTATGCATGAAGTGTTCGTGTGATTAGTCTCTATAGCACATTCAGGCTGCCTGCCGGTATCATATTGCTGCAATGGTCATAAGGGTCTGGCCCTTAACAGTTATTTTGGCATGGATGTGTTCCGATTGGTTTTTCCTCAGTAGTTTCCGATGAAGCCACTCGCTCCGCGAGCAGGCTCTGATCGGAACGAGGATGCAAACAAGAATCTATTAGAGGTACCATCTTGTGAAAGATTTAGCCGCACAAACACTTCGGTACTCAAGGGGTGCACAAAGAATATAAATCGAAAAGGACATGTAATAATGTGTGGATGACATGAACATAGCTTTTATCTGTGCCTCAATCCATTGTTTTCTGCCATGGCCGCTTGTCGGGCAAGTAGGCTTTGGGAAAGATGGTGTCGTACGTGCATTTATTTCTAGCCCCCGGCAGGGGTCGGTCAAATCCATATATATCTCACAGGCGGCAGGATATGGTGCTGGGCACGACGAGTCTCTCTCCCCTTCTCTTCACGCCTTTCTTGAACAATACGATTGCCATTGGCACAAAAGTCAAGCCAACATGGACGGCCTTTCCAGAGCATACTTGCTAGGGCATCGATCAACGGATTCGCACCGGCGCTCCACTTCGGACCTGCCTACACAGGCTAAGTACTGAATCGAGTGTCGCACGAGCTCATCGACATTGATGACTCTAATACCTGGCAGAGAGGGAGAGAGAAACCCTGTTCCTCGGCGTACCACCCTCCTCCCCGAACGGAGTTCGCGGTGCACCCATGCTGCTTGATCCGCCCTGGGCGGTCTCGTCTCTTTATTTGTCGGCTTCTGCCGTTGCCGTGGCCATGATGGAAAGAGGCTATGGAGTTCGGATAGGACTGGAGGGGGAGCGATGTCTTCCTCCCACTCCGTTCCTCCCCCCGCCCCTGCCTTCTCTCAGGCGCCATTCAATAATGACGTTGTTGATGAAGCAGGTGATGAAGATGACGCAATGCTCATGATCTCGGGTTCGCGCAAGTGATCCCCTTACCTGGCGCACCAAAGATGTCATGGGAAACCATGGCCACCTATGGGGGCAAATAGCCCCTTTTGGTTCAACGGGTGGATGGGCATGTTTCACAAACAACGGAGAAGCGTAACATAGCACTGCAGAGATCACACAGGTTCTTTTAGCCAGGTTCGGGCCGCCGCGAGGCGTAAAACCCTACTCCTGCTTTGGTGGATTGATGGTGGAAAGGCGTAGTGCTCTTGCCCGGCAAGGTTGGCTCGAGGCAAGAGTGGCTACGTGCGTATGAGTGTGTGGGGGTCCGAATCGTTTCTATGGTTGCCATGGGCCTCATTTTATAGATCAAGGGGTCACCATAGTGGCAAATCAGTCTTTATGTACTAATTAGATAGCAAACAGTGTTATCGTACCTAACTCTAAAGGCTGATAGAGCACATTAAATTCATCGCTCAGTGTCACATCATAGCTTGCTCGGCAGGCCCTGCCGGGCTATTTTTCCAGCTTCATGCCTGCTTGCTTGACACATCTCAGGACGGGTGTCGCTTGGAGGTATTTCTGCAGGAAGTGGCTGCCATGTGCCAGAGAGCAGCCAGTTAGTCACTTAGGAGCTTGACACCGCACTGATCGACGACGTGCGTCGCTGCAGGGTGGTGAGGTGGAGTGGTTTGCCTCCATGAGACTGGTAAGCCTGCCGGGGCGATCTTTGGAGGCTCGCTTCCGGGGTAACCCCAACCTCGCCAGGCTCGCCTGCCCGGCAAGGGAGGTTCTTATTATAGTGGAATCTTGTCTTTCTATCTAGTCTTGGTCTTCTTGATCCGCATGTTGGTCCTTCAAAGAACTGATCCTTTGTGTCTTGATCTGATCTTGGAGTTGTAATCTTGCTCTTTGGCCTGTGCACGGTCTTGCCCTTCGTGCATGGGTCAGGGGAAAACATGTGCCCCTGTATGTGTTCCCCGACACAGATCTCTTCCTCCATACCTTCAGCAGGGCTCTAGTGCCTTTTTCATCGTATTTCCTGGTGTGTGGCACTATTTCCAGTATTTCAATAGCTCATCGATTTCAGCACCGCTCCGCTTAAATGGAGGCCCTCGATGCTCAGCCTCACCATTGAATACATCTCCATGGTTTCTCCACGGGTCGTCCTTCTCAAGCCATCTTCGATGCCCCATGTACATTATTTTCCCAAAGCCACCTTCTTTCGATGACGTTAGCTGCTGAGACGTCATATCATCCATGCACCGCATGCATCCACAATATTCATGTCACACCTGGCCTGCGACATATTCGTAACCGAGATAGCCGTGCACCTTCATGATCAGCGTGACTCTCATATTGAAATAGTCGCCTTACTGGCATCCCATGTCTTGGCCGGTGTTTTCCATAATGTGTCCAACTCCTCTTGAAGTAGACCAGATACAGATTAATATTATTTCCTAGTTGTTTCGGCCTTTGAATCAACATGCTCATGTGTATGCATTTTGACTTCATGCTACGGTTGGTGTTCTGGTTGCCAAATGGATTCATGCCACCGGCACACGCGCCAAGCACGATGTTCCTTACATCACATGCGAAATATCGATATTCGCCATTGAATGATCACCACCGGCTTGCATCCGTGAGGTGTCTCACCTTTGGATCATCTCCATCATCGGGGTTTGTCCTGTCAGCATGCCAATGCATGAGCTTTGCTTCCTTGGGATCTACAAATTAATGTTGTAGACGGGGATTGATCGGTGAGTACCAAACAACTTTCTGGGGATATTTCTTTCTGGCCTTCTTGTATCAAGAAGCATCGCACACCGAACAGTTGGTTTTTTCTGCGTGCTCCTTCCGATAAATTATGCAATCATTGATGCATGCATGGTATCTAACGTACGGCAGATCAAGAGGGGACATGGTCTGCTTGGCCTCATCCACACTATTAGGACATAGATTCCCTGCGAGAAGAACATCCTTTAGGTATTTGAGAAGCTCATCAAGGCTAGTTTCGGTCCATTTGTTTTTAGCCTTCGTCTTCAGAAGTTCGAGCGTGAAACTCAAGCGGGTCACCTCGGGATCACAAGCATTATACAATGGAGTGTTCGAGTCCCGTTGCTCTAGCTCTGTCAGTACTCATCTCCTTGCGAAGCAGTTCTTGAACATGAGGGTCCCGCACGATTGAACTTAGTAGCAATGAAGTCTGCAGCATGTAGTCCATATTTTATCCGCCGCCATTTCCGGCCTCTTCTCTGCCGCCATTTCTGGCCTCTTCCCCGCGACCATGTCCGGCTCCTTCTCCGCCGCCATTATTGGTCATCTCTTTGTCTTGCCCCGTGTCATCATTGCATGCCCCATTGGCGTCCTCATCATCATACTCATCATCTTCAATTATTCACCGAGTATAGCCATCCATGAAACTAGTCATGGTCAGGTGTGCCATCAAACGACCATCCTCATACACTACAAAAAAAGACACATCTGTGACATTTTGGGCCAAACGAAATTTTTCTGTCATACTTATGACACTTCTATGACGATAATTGTGACAAAACCCGGAATCATTATACATGTGGTGGGCTCCTACTTCTATGACAAAAAATCATGATCGAAAATGGTATTTTCGTCCTGGGCGGGCCGGAGACGCAGCTGCATGACATTCTATGGGCCGTCCATGACGGGAAAAACCATGGTAGAAGCGAGGGCGAGGAAAATTTCGGGGAGTTCCCGGTTACAGTGGGTGGTCGGGGGCCAAGCGATACGCGTTTCTCTCATACACGTACACGCGTGTGTGCGAGGCATTGGGCTCTAACTGAACCCGAGTGAGGCGTTGGGCTCTAACTGAACCCGAGCGAGGCGTTGGGCTCTAACTGAACCCGAGCGAGGCGTTGGGCTCTAGCTGAACCCGAGCGATTGCACTAGCAACGTTACAGTACTCGAGTGATTCCTTCACTACTGCGGCTAACTGAAGCTGATCGATGCTGCCTCTGGATGAACAGTGAGAGTTGCTGGGTGGGTTTGGATGAATAGTTCCTGGTGGGGGTGGATGAACAGGACCCCGTGGTGTTGCCTCTGGATGAACAGGACCCCAATCGATCAAGCTGGTTGGGGCTGGATGAACAAGACGACCCCGTGGAGGGCTGGATGACAGTAGACAGTGGAGGGCTGGATGACAGTAGATAGTGGAGGGCTGGATGAATAGTAGCCCGTGGAGGGTTTGTTGAACAGGAGCCTGTGGAGAGGGCTGGTTGAATAGTAGCCGGTGGAGTAGCGCGCGGTGGAGGTTGGATGAACACGAGCCCGTGGATGAACAGTCGTAGGTGGAGGCTGGAGGAGGTCGACGGTGGATGAACAGTAGCCCGTGGAGGCTGGAGGGGGTCGACGGTGGAGATGAACAGTATGCCGTGGAGTCTCATTTTGCGGTACGCCGCACCCCTCCCGACGAACAGGACCCCCGTTTCGACCGTAGTGCTCCAACACAAGTCCGTTTCCTCTTTTTTGCGGTACGCGATACCCCTCCCGATCAACAGGACCCCGTTTCGACCGGAGGAGGTCCAACACAAGTCCGTTTCCTCCGTTTTGTAGTACGCCAGACCCCTCCCAATGAACAGGTTCCCGTTTCAACCGTGGCCGGTCGAACACAAGGCCGTTTCCTCCATTCCGCGGTACGCCAGGGCTCGTTTCCATCGGCTGTTTCGTCCAAGACGGTTGGCTCCCACACATTCCGTTGCCTCCCGATGAACACGACGCATTCCATTGCCTCCCCATGGACACGACGGCGACACAGTTTCTCCGTTCCGACCCATCCATGTACACGGGCCCTGGCCGTACGTATGCGTGAGTAGGTGTTCGAGACCCTGCCCGTATGTACATACGTGGCCGTATTTTCATTCTTGCACACTGGCCGATGTACGTACGTGTACATGCTACATGCGCACCTCTACTACAACACGTGCACGCTCTACATCGACCAATATGTGCGTACAAGTTCGCGACCAGAATGACAATGCTACGTACGCTTCGACCAGGGGGGTCCTGACATTCAGGCACTTCCTTGCGTGTGAAGATATAGCTGGTGGGCCCTAGCAGTCAGGGGGGCGAATCATTTTTATGCCCGGACGCACTTCCTTGCGTGCGAAGATGTAGCTGGTGGGTCCCAGCAGTCAGGGGGAAACGTTTTTTCACGAAATACGGTGGCCCATCCGGTGGGTCCCCATTGTCAGGTGTAGGAATAATTATTTTGCGCATAATAAGGAGGCACTTCCTTGCGGCTGCCGTGGACCCAGCTGTCAGCCTCTCCACGTACAGCACTCTTCCGATGGAAGTCGGTCATTGACCACATTGACCACACCGCGCCGAGAGCACCAAGGCGGTGGACGACGGCGAGGCCTAGGAAGGGGACGACGCGGAGCCAAGGAAGACGCGGAAGTGGATGCCCACGCGGAGAGAAGTACGAGGGTTCACTGGTTCGGCTGCAGTGTGAGACTGCCATCGCCGTAGAATAACAGGGGGTGTTGGTCAGTGGAGGGATGGCTTGGCCAGCGGTGGGAGTAGTAGGGGGCGGTGAGGCCTCCGCGGCATCGCAGCCGGCCACGGGAGGCAGGAGCACGAGGCACGACCGACGCTGGTTTGGGCGGCTGGAGCAAGAAGACCAGAGGTTGAAGAAGCACTAAGGGCATTGGATGGACATCGTACGGTCACTGGAGCTAGAATCGTGCACATTGACTAAGTTTACAAAGCCCTCCGTCCCCGTCAACTTAGTAGGCCCACAAGTCATCCTGCATTATACTGGGTCCCAGCTAGCAGGGGGAGTATTCATTTTTTTTGTGCGTAATAAGGAGGCACTTCCTTGAGTGCGAAGATATAGCTGGTGGGTCCGAGCTATCAGCGGGAGTAACATTTTTTTCACGAAATACAAAGGCCCTTTCGGTGGGTCCCAGATGCCGGGTGGAGGAATCATTATTTTGCGCGCGGTCGTGGACCCAGCTATCGGCCTCTCGACGTACAGTCCACTTCAGATGCATGTCGATCGTTGACCATGTTGAACAGGCCGCGCCGGGAGCACCAGGGCGGTGGACGATGGCGAGGCCTAGGAAGGGAACGACACGGAGCCAGGGAAGACTAGGCAGTTGTTTCCCACGCGGAGGGGAGTACGACCATACGAGGGTTTACTGGTTCATCCGCCATCGCTGAAGAATAACAACAGGTGTGGGTGTGTAGAGGGATGGCTAGGCCAGCGATGGCAGTATGGTGGGGTGGCGAGTCCTGCGTGGCAGCACAGCCGGCCTTGGGAAGGAGGGAGCAGGCAGTCCCGCCGGCGCTTGTTTGAGCAGCTGCAGCAGGAAGAGCAAAGATTGAAGTAGCATAACGGCCGTTGGATGGACATCCAACAGTCACTGCTTGTGCATCAACCTTTTTTGTAGGAAAGCCTCAAATTTGTGGAAAACAGCATACAACCCATCTGCCATTATTTCTAATAATTTACAGCCCATTTGCTAATTCTTAAAGTTTTTTTTGGAGCCCATATTCTTTTTATTAGCATTACAGCCCATATTGTGGCCACAGTTAAAAAATTATATGAAATTTTGCATATTTCGGTGCGGTCCGAACTGTCTTTAATCCCGAAATTTCGAGCCACATTCAAACTGATTTTAAAAATAAATGTATATCAATATAAAATCCAACAAATTGTCCACAGATAAAAATAAATGCAATTTAAAATCTCGAAATGAAAAAAAAAGAAATTTGAAACTAATTGCCGGTTTGATGTGTTTTAAAAATGTACAGCCCATTTCTCATTACTAATAGGCCATTTTCTCGGCCAGCCGAATGAAGCTCTCCTCGTCTTGAAAGATTCGTAGCCCAAGAGGCCTGACAAAGCGACTTGGCAAATCACAAAAAAACTGCATTGTGGCCGTCGACCCAGCTGGGGCCGTGGACCCAGTTGTCAGCCCCTCCACGTACAGTAGTCTTCCGATGGAAGTCGGTCGTTGACCACACTGACCATGCCGCGCCAAGAGCACCAAGGCGATGGACGACGGCGAGGCCTAGGAATGGGACGACGCGGAGCTGGCGAAGACACGGCAATGGATGCCCACGCGAAGAGGAGTACGAGGGTTCACTGGTTCGGTTGTGGTGTGAGGCTGCCATCGCCACAGAATAACAAGGGGTGTGGGTGAGTAGAGGGATGGCCTGGCCAACGGTGGAAGTAGTAGGGGGTGGTGAGGCCTCCGCGGCATCGCAGCCGGCCACGGAAGGCAGGAGCACGAGGCACGACCGGCAATGGTTTGGGCGGCTGGAACAAGAAGACCAGAGGTTGAAGAAGCACTACGACCGTTGGATGGACATCGTACGGTCACTGGAGCTAGAATCATTCATATTGACGAAGTTGACAAAGGCCTCCGTCCCCATGAACTTATTTGGCCCACAAGTCAGCCTCCCACTATTGTGGGTCCCAGCTAGCAGGGGTATTCATTTTTTTGTGCGTAATAAGGAGGCACTTCCATACGTGCGAAGATATAGCTGGTGGGTCTGACCTGTCAGCGGTGGGAACATTTTTTTGCGAAATACACAGGCCCTTCCGGTGGGTCCCAGCTGTCATGTGGAGGAATCATTATTTTGCGTGAAATACACAGACCCACTCCCTATTGATGATAGCTTTCCTAATGAACAATTAGTTGTCATAAATGCTTCTCGTACTGCTCCATGGTATGCTGATTTTGCTAATTATATTGTTGCTAAATTTATACCACCTAGTTTCGCATACCAGCAAAAGAAAAAGTTCTTCCATGATTTAAGACACTACTTCTGGGATGACCCACATCTTTATAAAGGAGTAGATGGTGTTATTAGATGTTGTGTACCTGAGCATGAACAAGAATAGATCCTACGCAAGTGCCACTCCGAGGCTTATGGAGGACACCATGCTGGAGATAGAACTATGCATAAGGTATTGCAATCCGGTTTTTATTGGCCTACTCTCTTCAAAGATGCCCGTAAGTTTGTCTTGTCTTGTGATGAATGTCAAAGAATTGGTAATATTAGTAGACGTCAAGAAATTTCTATGAACTATTCACTTGTTATTGAACCATTTGATGTTTGGAGCTTTGATTATACAGGACCTTTTCCTTCCTCTAATGGGTATACTCATATTTTAGTTGCTGTTGATTACGTTACTAAGTGGGTAGAAGCTATTCCAACTAGTAGTGCTGATCATAACACCTCTATTAAGATGCTTAAAGAAGTTATTTTTCCGAGGTTTGGAGTCCCTAGATATCTAATGACTGATGGTGGTTCACATTTTATTCATGGTGCTTTTCGTAAAATTCTTGCTAAGTATGATGTTAATCATAGAATTGCATCTCCATATCATCCACAATCTAGTGGTCAAGTAGAACTTAGCAATAGAGAGCTTAAATTAATTTTGCAAAAGTCTGTTAATAGATCTAGAAAGAATTGGTCCAAGAAACTTGATGATGCGTTATGGGCTTATAGAACTGCATATAAAAATCCTATGGGTATGTCTCCATATAAAATGGTTTATGCTAAAGCATGTCACTTACCTCTAAAACTAGAACATAAGGCATATTGGGCTATTAAACAGCTTAACTATGACTTTAAACTTGTCGGTGAGAAGAGACTTTTTGACATTAGCTCATTGATGAATGGAGAACCCAGGCCTATGAGAATGCCAAACTGCTTAAAGAAAAGGTTAAAAGATGGCATGACAAAAGGATACAAAGACGTGAGTTTAATGTAGTTGATTATGTATTGTTATACAACTCTCGTTTAAGATTTTTTGCAGGCAAACTCCTCTCTAAATGGGAAGGTCCTTACGTCATCGAGGAGGTCTATTGTTCTGGTGCCATAAAAATCAACAACTTCGAAGGCACAAATCCGAAGGTGGTGAACGGTCAAGGAATCAAACATTATATCTTAGGTAATTCTATAAATGTTGAAGCTAATGTTATTATAACCGTAACCCTGGAAGAATACATAAGGGACACTTTCCAGAACGTCTCAGACTCCAAAAAGGAACAGGTACGTGGTCTGGTAAGTAAACCGACTACAAAACAGTTCTAATGACAATTTTTCTCCATTTTGGAATATTTAAGAAAATAGGAAATTAGAAGCAGACCGGAAAGGACATGAGGCTTCCATGAGGGTGGAGGGCGTGCCCTACCCCCCTGGGCGCGCCCCCTACCTCGTGAGCACCTCGTGTGCTCTCCGAACTCTGTTTTCTTGCATGATACTTCTTTTGGTCGATAAAAATTCATTATATAATCTCCTGAAGGTTTTGACCACCGTGCCACACAAAAATCCTTTATTTTTGTTTCGAGCTATTTCTGTTGTAGATTTAGAGCAAGATGTCTTCTCAAGAGTTAGTCGGGGAGAGTCAGGTGTCCCATCTGACACCGGGGCCAAGAGCAAACATCAATGCTGACCACTTTGGGCCATCAACCGAGGAAGAGATGGAGGGTGACTTGAAAAGGATAGATGTCATGGAAGAGGATGAAGAAGTTACTTATCGTTTCCGAGCCGGATTCACGATGGGGGAACTACAGAGCTCAGCTATTCCAAACTCGGTCATCCCTTCAAATGTTAGAATTCTTTCTTATGAAAATATGAAAAAGACTGCTACTTGTTCTCCCGCAGCTATGCAACATCCTTGGGTGAAAGGAGCTTTAGCTGTCATGGGCAAGCTCCGTAAGGAAATAATGGACATCAAGCAGCAATGCAATAAGCTCGAGGAAGAGAATCATATCTTGAGGGGCATCATCTCCAAGAATATCACATCACTACCCCCGAAGAAGGAGACATAAACACATGGGTATGGGCACTCCCCTCGGCAACTGCCAAGCTTGGGTGAGTGCCCCGGTATCATATCACCATCACACTTTTATCTTTACCATTTTGTTAGTTTGATCCTTTTGATAATATCTTGATCTAGTAGAATAAAGTTTTAGTATGATCTAGTTGTGAGTTTTGCTTTATGATCCTTCTATATAATCGAGTCCGTGAGCTATATAATAAAGATTAGTGTTGAGTCAAGGGCTTTATTATTTTGCTATGATCTTGAGGGAATAGAATAAAATAAAAGAGAAGAAATAAAAAAGAAATAAAGGGATCATGTGGATTTTATGGAGAGTAATGAGCTCACATATAAAGAGTATGTTGAATAAAAATTGTTGAGAGTTGACAAACATAGTTTTGGTCATCGTTGCAATTAATAGGAAGTAATAAAGAAAGAGAGGTTTTCAAATATAAATATACTATATTGGACATCTTTTATGATTGTGAGCACTCATTAAAATATTACTTGCTAAAGAGTTGATGTTGGACAAGGAAGACGATGTAATGGGTTATGTTTTCTTACATCTGAGATAAATTATATTGTCATGGGTCATCCAACATGTTGAGCTTGCCTTTCCCTCTTTTGCTAGCCAATTTCTTTGCACCAAGTAGAGATACTACTTGTGCTTCCATTTATCCCTAAAACCAGTCTTGCCATGAGAGTCCACCATATCTACCTTTGGATTGAGTAAGATCCTTCAAGTAAGTTGTCATCGTTGCAAGCAATAAGAATTGCTCCCTAAATATGTATGACTTATTTATGTGGAGAAAATAAGATTTATACGATCTTGTGATGTGGAAGAAATAAAAGTGGCGGAATGCATAATAAAGGTCCATATCACAAGTGGCAATATAAAGTGATGTTCTTTTGCATTAAGATTTCGTGCATCCAACCATAAAAGCACATAACAACCTCTGCTTCCCTCTGTGAAGGGCCTATCTTTTATTCTTGTCTATTACTTCATATAAGAGTCACAGTGATCTTCACCTTTCCTTTCCACATTTTATCCTTTGGCAAGCACAATGTGCTGGAAGGATCCTGATATATATGGCTAATTGGATGTGGGTTTACATGAACTATTATTGTTGACATTACCCTTGAGGTAAAAAGTTGGGAGGCAAAACTATAAGCCCCTATCTTTCTCTATGTCTGATTAAAACTTCATAACCATAAATATCGCGTGAGTGTTAGCAATTGTGAAAGACTAAATGATGGTTGAGTATGTGGACTTGCTGAGAAGCTCTTATATTGACTCTCTTCTATGTTAGGATAAATTGCAATTGCTAATGACTGAGATTATAGTTTGTTAGTTTTCAATGAAGTTTCTAATTCATACTTGAGTATGTGAATAAATTGTTACTTTAGCATAAGAGATCATGTGACAATATATATATATATATATGTTGTTATTCTAAAAATGATCATGATGCCCTCATGTCTGTATTTTATTTTATCGACACCTCTATCTCTAAACATGTGGACATATATTTCGATTTCGGCTTTCGCTTCAGGACAAGCGAGGTCTAAGCTTGGGGGAGTTGATACATCCATTTTGCATCATGCTTTTATATAGATATTTATTGCATTATGAGTTGTTATTACACATTATGTCACAATACATATGCCTATTCTCTCTTATTTTACAAGGTTTACATGAAGAGGGGGAATGCCGGCAGCTGAAATTCTGGGCTGGAAAAGGAGCAAATATTAGAGACCTATTTTGCACATCTTCGAAACTCCTGAAACTCCACGGGAATTATTTTCAGAATATATAAAAAATATTGGGCGAAAGAAGTACCAGAGGGGGCCACCCACCGTCCATAAGGGTGGGGGGCGCGCCCCCTGCCTCGTGGGCCCCCTGGTGGCCTTCCGATGCCCATCTTCGGCTATATGGAGTCTTTTGTCGAGGAAAAAATCATAAGCAAGCTTACTTGACGAAAATCCCCCACCACGAGGCGGAACCTTGGCGGAACCAACCTAGGGCTCCAGCGGAGCTGTTCTGCTGAGAAACGTCCCTCCGGGAGGGGGGGAATCATCACCAACGATCCTCTCATCGGGAGGGGTTCAATTTCCATCAACATCTTCACCAGCACCATCTCATCTCAAACCCTAGTTCATCTCTTGTATCCAATCTTTCTATCCAAACTTCAGATTGGTACCTGTGGGTTGCTAGTAGTGTTGATTACTCCTTGTAGTTGATGCTAGTTGGTTTACTTGGTGGAAGATCATATGTTCAAATCCATTATGCATATTAATACCCCTCTGATTATGAATATGAATATTCTTTGGGAGTAGTTGCGTTTGTTCCTGAGGACATGAGAGAAGTCTTGCTATAAGCAGTCATGTGAATTTGGTATTCGTTTGATATTTTGATGAGATGTATGTTGTCATCCCTCTAGTGGTGTCATGTGAATGTCGACTACATGAAACTTCACCATTATTTGGGTCTAGAGAGAGGCATTGGGAAGTAATAAGTAGATGGTGGGTTGCTAGAGTGACAGAAGCTTAAACCCTAGTTTATGTGTTGCTTCGTAAGGGGCTGATTTGGATGCATATGTTTCATGCTATGGTTAGGTTTACCTCAATACTTCTATTGTAGTTGCAGATGCTTACAATAGGGGTTAATCATAAGTGGGATGCTTGTCCAAGTAAGGGCAGTAACCAAGCACCGGTCCACCCACATATCAAATTATCAAAGTACTAAACGCGAATCATATGAACGTCATGAAAACTAGCTTGATGATAATTCCCATGTGTCCTCGGAAGTGTTTTCCTTTATATAAGAGTTTGTCCAGGATTTTCCTTTTCTACAAAAAGGATTGGGCCATCTTGCTGCACCTTATTTACTTGCATTACTTGTCACTCGTTACAAATTACTTTATCACAAAACTATCTGTTACCGATAATTTTAGTGCTTGCAGAGAATACCTTACTGAAAACTGCTTATCATTTCCTTCTGCTCCTCATTGGGTTCGACACCCTTACTTATCGAAAAGGCTACGATGAATGCCCTACACTTGTGGGTCATCGGGACCTTTAGCAAGTGGTCGCAAAAGCATAACATCTAGTTGACGGGTTGAATCTGACATGGGCCATAATTTAGCCCAAAGACTATTAAAGGGCCAAACCTGATCTGGGCCGTAATTTGTCCTAGAACGTGGTAGGCTTTTAACGGGCATGATCTCATATCGGCCATTGTTAGGCCCGGAACGTGGTAGGCCATTAATGGACCGGATCAAATATGGGCCGGCATTTGGCCCAAAACATGGCAGCCAGTTAATGGGCCGGCCTACTAGGGTCCTCAAAATCTTGTGGGCCTACAGTTGGGCCGATCCATTAATGTTGGAGAAATCTTGTGGGCCTTTAGCTGGGCCGGCCCATTATGGTCCACAAAAATCTTGTGGGCCTTCACTTGGGCCGGCCCATTATGGTCCCCAAACATCTTGTGGGCCTTTACCTACGCCGGCCCATTATGGCCCGCAAAATCTTGTGGGACTTTAGCTGGGACAACCCATTATGGTCCGCAAAATCTCCTGGGCCTTTAGCTGGGTTAGCCCATTATGGTCCGCAAATTCTTGCGGGCCTTTAGTTGGGCTGGCCCATTTAAACTTTATGGGCCACTTTTGGGCCGATCCACGTCTCAACATATCATAGGCGCATCTCACCCATTGGATGAGTGACACGTGTGCCAAAGCGGAGTTGACACATGTTTCCTCCAGCGAATAATGATTTTACACATGGAAAATCCCCATTGGTCCGGGTTGTTAACGGGTTATCGGATCCCAAACCGGACCCGATAGCTTAACGGCGTTCTGTTACGGTGGGTGCCACGTGTGGGTCACCCTTGATGAAAGCACTTCTGTGACGCGTGATTTATTGTCATGGAAGTGGACACTTCCATGATGATAATTTTGGTAATGTCATGGAACACTTCTACGACAGCACAGGTATGAATATTTTGATTCTGTCATAGAATCGTCATGGATGTACATGCATGAAAAAAAACGTGACCTACTGTGACAAACACGTATCATCAAAGAAGTGTATTTTTTTGTAGTGATAGGGGTTGAGCCAAACTCCTCCTTCGCATCTTCGACTTGGAAATAAAATCTCTATCTGGTTACTTTCATTCATGTCCTCCACTGTCGACCACAACCACCTTCCCACCATCGTTCTACTGACCATCATGAGTGCCTTCACGGTAATAAGAAACAAATTGATTATTAGAATGCATGCATGCATCAAAAGTCATACAAAATTCGGCATGACGTTCCCTAAAAATAGGACATATAGAGTTTGCCCGAAATTCGCCGAAACAGAAAGAAATCGACATTTCGGTAAAACATAGGCAACTCAAGCACAATTCAACGGCAACTCATGCCACACACACAATTTCCATCATATCGCCCGATTATGTCATATCGCACGCATACAAATATTTCCATTCTTGCAAAAGCACAAATTTTTAATCACCTATCTCGAGATTGAGCATGGTGATGATGATGTCGATCAGTGTCGCCACACACCTAGGGAATGATCAAAAGTGGACAAAGCTTACTTCTTGACATGGCTAGATCTAGTTAGGGAGGTACATAGGTCACTTCATTAAATGGTCGATCTACCTAGATCGTTGGGGAAGGAGATGAGTGTAACTAGTGGAGGGGGAGGAACAAGTTTGCCTTAAGAAGGCTAGCAAAACAGAGACATCTAGATCGAAAAGGCGCAGGCCTCCTCCCTGGGGCCTCCTAACTACTCTTGGTTGTCGGTGGTCTCCACGTAGTAGTAGGCTCCGTCGGTGTAGTAGTAGTCGTCGACGGGATCAGCTGGCTTCTGGACACTGTCATCTAATCGCGAAAATTGGGTAGAGGGAAAAGAGGTAGCAAAGCAACCATGAGTACTCATCCGAAGTACTCGCAAGGCTTACATCAGATCTATACTATGTATGCATCGGTATCAAAAGAATGTGGCTATATCTTTGGACTATACTGATGTCGGTGCAACAAACCCAGGGTCTGTTGCCCAGACTTTGCACAGGCACGAGATCAAGATTGAAGCACCAACCCAAGTCAGTCATTGAAGGACCAAGAGATTTGGAGAACCAACACGTAGTCCAGAGAGACGAAGATCGAGCCAGAAAAGCAAGATATCGGCAAGAAGGGCCTCCCTTACGAGGCAGGCGAGCCCGGCAAGGGGCAAGGCAACCGCAAGGAGCAGGCAACCGAGGCACCCAGGCAAGGTCTGCTGGGGCTCGCGGGGGCAGAACCACCCACCAACCACTCTAGCACGACCCATGTCGTCATCAATGCGGTGTCAAGCCGCAAGGTGATTAAGCCTTGCCAGGGACTAGTGGTGTGACACCCGGGGACTAGTGGTATGATAGCACTATTCGCTATCCGATCAGTGGATAATGACAACTTTGCCATTGTGGTGACCCTTTAATCTATAAAAGGAGGCCCATGGCTCTCGTAGGAGGGGTTGGAAAGTTGATGAACCCAAGCCACCATACGCTCGTAGTCGCTGCGGCCCCGAGCCGAACCCTGCCGGGCAAGTGTACTACGCACCACCACGTTCATTCCACCATCAATCCACCAAAGCAGGAGTAGGGTCTTACACCTAGCGGTGGCCAAACCTGGGTAAATTTCTTGTGTGCTCTCTGTCGTGATGCCCTGTGTTGGTCTGCTCTTTATGCAACGCGATGATGAGGACATGGCTACCAAAGTTACACCCATATCCCCTGTTGTTTTACATCTTGGAACAATTGCTAGAGCTCGCCTATGCCAATTAAATTATCAGGTACTTTCGTTTTCTTGTTGATGTTTCTTGTGTTCATGAGAATATATGATGCTTCCTAACTTAGATACGTTTGTGTTGCTTGCAATTGAAGGGCCTAGCATGGACAAGAAGGATGAACATTGGAGCATGGCCAAGCACGGAGATGAAGGTGCGTGCGAAGAGAACAAGAATGGAGGTTCAAGTGGACATTTCAGGACTTTGAATCCACCATGATGACATACAAGAAGATGGACCAAATATACAAGATAGCCTTTCATAAATTTCATCCATAACTTACTATTGGTTTTGCGCCACCTTATTTTGGGCCAGGCCCATGTAATCTATTTTTAGAGTCCATATTGTAGGGGAAACGACTTACGAGGTGTTTTAGTCCCACCTTGCCTAGGGTGGAAGAAATCACCTCGTGTACTTTGTTTGTGTCCAACGACCAGACCAAGACCGCTAATGAAACCCCATTTTTATTAATATTTCATCCATATTCCCAATATTCAGATTGCTTAATCATATTCTTGCTTGTTCTTCGATTGCTTGCAGGAATATACCTTCATGGTCAGGTTGATCATGCTTGGGAGTGGTCAATAACCTCTCGGAGTTGGTTTAGCGATTGCTAAGGCTCAACGTCGTTGCACGTTTGTAATCGGATCGTCAAATTCATCTCCACTAAACCGATAATTATCATCTCATCGAAAGATCGGGCCCCTCGCCTCTGTCAAGTGGTACATGTTTTCAGGTTGCTCGGTGAGAAAATTTTCAGTTTTTTATAGTCTATATTGCATCTGCTCTTCATACCTAGAGTCCAAGAAAAAGCCACCAAAAGAATTTAGATTAGCCATCCGTGTCCCAGACAGCCTGAGCCTTTCGCTATAATCACTTAGTTTTTGCATTGTTGAATTTTCGGTTGCATCGTGTGTCGGGTTGCTGGTTTTTAGTGTCTAGTCTTTTAGAGTTTCGAGTTCTAGTCACGTTTTGTTCACGTCGCATCCGCTTACACCATCATCCACTTCGTTGTCATTTTTTTATTACCACTTATTTTCTTCATCGCCACCGCCATCACTGCCATCAATCCGTTGTGGTCATTCGTCGCCATCTTGATTCATCTTGAATTGAAAATATAAGAGAAGGAGAGAGTTGCATACAAAGGGAGAAGTTAAAAGGACGATCAGATCTAATTTCTTTAAGTTTCAATATCTGCGTGTATTGGTATTCAATTTGGCAAGTTTCCTTTCGGGATCCTAAATGGCAAGTTCTGATCGGCTAAAAAAAGGGCAAGTAGTACCGATTGGTTTCATTTGTGGCTGATTTTGTTGGGCAGGTTTGGTTTGAAAAAAAATAGAGATCAAAGCAACAGACAGTAGGAAAGAAGGGATCTTCCACACCAAGAAAGGCAATTACTGATTCGTTCTATAAATCCCCGATTTTCGTGGTACACAAGGAAGGAAAAAAAGCAAGAGAAGCAATCATGTCTTCAGTTTGGAAAGTTTGGATCCGCCAAAGATAAAAAAATACAGGCCATTGTGTACTTTGCCACGCTTAAAAGAAAAGTACTAATTTGGAAAGCCTAGATTCGGCCAAGAAAAAAATTATTAGAAGGAAACAACCCAAAATAAAGGAAAGATAAAACAGGGAAAGTGTTTTTTGGTCTACTGGCAATTTAACACGAGATATTGCTGGACGGTTCTGGATTAAAAAAAAAGGAGCAGCCAATGTGGATCCTCACATTTTTTGGAGTTTGGAAACTTTTCTAGTCAGCCACGTTGGAGTTTGCAAAGGAAATATATTGGACCAGCCAGGAAAGAAGAAGAAAAGTTGTTTCGCTTGGAGTACTAGGCATTCACATTTAAGGAAAGTGACGAGGAAAAAAGGCAGGATTTGGTTCAGTTTCCAAAAAGCATCATTATTGTTGAGCTTTCCTAGTTTGTTGGAAGAATTCTTGTGGGCACGTTTGGATTTTGGAGAAAAAAACGTAGCGCTTGGTTGTGCTAGTACTTGGATGTGAAAAAAAGGTGTGTTGAAGGAGATGTGTCCCGACGTGTGGTGTTCACAACATTTATATATTATTGAAAGAAGAATACGAGTGGTGCTTGGTTCCATCAGCCAGAGTTTGAGAGGGTTTGGTCCACGTGGGACAAGGCAAGGTTTTGATTAAAAAAAGTGACACGGTTTACTAGCAATGCTTATTTTGTGTGTTCCTTTAATCGGTGCTCAATAAAAGAAAGAAATCCCCTGTTTGAGTCAGTCCGTGAATGTGTCTTAGGCTCGCGTCTCTAGTACAGTCTAGTCTAGACCAGCACTCAACCACTTTCAGTGAATTTTCAGCTTATATTAACTAACGTAGTTGTAGCATTTTTCCCACATATATAAAGCCAACCCAGCTCCACATATTTCTACACCGTGCATACATATGCTCACCTGACAATTGCTTTACCCAACTTTTGGAGTTTTTTGACACCGTTGGTTTCCTGTCACCACCTGCTGCATGATAAGAACTTGCAAGACTTTGATTTTTGTTGTACTGCGAGCATTTTACCACCACATCCTAGTAGTTCATAGGAACATTATTCATGAATTTTGTTTCCTTTTTCGACTAATCATGGCAGGTTCCAGAGTCAGTTGGACTTCATCGATCGTGGGAGACGTGCAATCACCATAAAAAATACAACCACCATCACAAGAGGTACAGAGACATCAGAATGTGCACAATCAGGTTCTTGTTTCCCTGCCACCTTTTAATGATCGTTTTAAGCCTGATTTATATATTGAATGGGAGTTTGAAATAAATGCTATATTTGCTTCCCATAATTTTTCTGGACGTAAAAAGTTAAGGTCGCGATCGGTACATTCACTAGTTTTGCTACGCTTTGGTGGAGTGAACATTGTCGGTTATACCCTAATAATGTACCTACTACTTGGGATGATTTAAAATTTGTGATGAGAGATAGATTTGTCGATGTTTATTATACTCTTGGCCTAATTAAAAAACTACAACATTTGAAACAAGGTAGTGACACCGTAACAAAATATTATGATGATTTTACGAACTACCTTGTTGCACTCCTTTTATAGAGGAAAGTGAAGATGATTTTATGGATAGATTTTGGGGAGGATTAAACCGTGATATTCAGGAGATACTAATTCATGAAGAGTTTTATCCTATGGACCGTTTGTTTCGTCTTGCTTCCAATGTTGACCAAGAAATAAAACGACGTGTTGTCCATAAAGACAATAAGCGCCAAGTGCACATTCCAAGAGATGATACAGTTGTTCCTTCCACTACTAGACGCACTATGACAACCACATCCGTTGTTGTGAGGACTACATCACCTCCACCATGTGACACATCACCTCCGAAAGTGCCTACATCATCTGAGTTGATCATAAGAGCTAATGACAAAGGTACCTGTCGGTGTCAAAACCGGCGGATCTCGGTTAAGGGGTCCCGAACTGTGTGTCTAAGGCGGATGGTAACAGGAGGCAGGGGACACGATGTTTTACCTAGGTTCGAGCCCTCTTGATGGAGATAAAACCCTACGTCCTGCTTGATTTATTCTTGATGATATGAGTATTGAAAGAGTTGATCTACCACGAGATCGGAGAGGCTAAACCCTAGAAGCTAGCCTATGGTATGATTGTATGTTATCCTACGGACTAAAACCCTCCGGTTTATATAGACATCGGAAAGGCTAGGGTTACACAAGGTCGGTTACAAAGGAGGAGATACACATATCCGTATTGCCTAGCTTTCCTTCCACACCAAGTAGAGTCCCATCCGGACACGAGACGAAGTCTTCAATCTTGTATCTTCATAGTCTAACAGTCCGACCAAAGGATATAGTCCGGCTGTCCGGAGACCCCCTAATCCAGGACTCCCTCAGTAGTCTGGCGCTCAGTATTGTCTTTGGCATTGCAAGGCGGGTTCCTCTTCCGAATACACCACGGAAGAATTTGAATACAAGGATAGTGTCCGACCCTGCAAAATAAGTGTAACGCCCTCGATGCGGCTATATCTCCCACGTGTCGAAGCACGACTTAGAGGCATAACCGCATTGAAAGCAATGTCGCAAGTGAGGTAATCTTCACACAAACCCATGTAATACAATGAGGGAATAAGTGTAACATAGTTGGCTTACACTCGCCACGTCACACAAATACATAAATAAGTCATTACATTCATCCAATACACTCAGGGTCCGACTACGGCACCAAAATAAAGATAAACCCCCAAATGCGACAAAAGTCCCCGATCGCCCCAACTAGGCACCACTACTGATCATCTGGGAAAAGAGATACATAGTTGGCTTACAATCGCCACTTCACACAATACATGAATAAAACATTACATCGTCCAGATACAAACAAGGTCCGACTACGGAACCAAAATAAAAGAAAAACCCCAAATGCGACACGGTCCCCGATCGACCCCAACTGGGCTCCACTACTAATCAACTAGAACGAAACAACACAAAGGACAAGATCTTCATTGAGCTCCTCCTTGAGCTTGGTTGCGTCGACTGCACGGACTCATCGGCACCTCCAAGCTGGTTTTCGAAGTATCTGTGAGCCACAGGGACTCAGCAATCTCGCACCCTCGTGATCAAGACTATTTAAGCTTATGGGTAAGGTAAAGGTATGAGATGGAGCTGCGGCAAGCGACTAGCATATATGGTGGCTAACATACGCAAAAGAGAGCGAGAAGAGAAGGCAAAGCACGATCGAGAAACTATGATCAAGAAGTGATCCTAGAACAACCTACGTCAAGCATAACTCCAACACCGTGTTCACTTCCCGGACTCCGTCGTGAAGAGACCATCATGGTTACACACGCGGTTGATGCATTTTAATTAAGGTCAACTTCAGGTTTTCTACAACCGGACGTTAACAAATTCCCATCTGCCCATAACCGCGAGCACGGATTTCGAAAGTTCAAATCCCTGCAGGGGTGTCCCAACTTAGCCCATCACAAGCTCTCACGGTCAACGAAGGAATAGACCTCCTCCCGAGACATTCCGATCAGACTCGGTATCCCGGTTCTACAAGACATTTCGACAGGGTAAAACTAAACCAGCAACACCGCCCGAATGTGCCGACCAATCCTGATAGGAGCTGCATATATCTCTTTCTCAGGGCACACTTAGATGAGCCAGACGTCGGGTAGGCCAGCCCAGAGTTGCCCCTGTTAGCCCCGGACATCGCTTAGTTGGACCAACACTCAGAGGAGCACTGGCCCGGGGGGGGGGGTTAAAATAATGATGACGCTCAGGAGCGCGACTCCCAAGGAAAATAAAAGGCTAGGTGGCAAATGGTAAAACCAATGTTGGGCATTGCTGGAAGAGCTTTACTTAAGGCGAACTATCAAGGGGTTCCCATTATTACCCAACCGCATAAGGAACGCAAAATCCGGGAACATAACACCGATATGACGGAAACTAGGGCGGCAAGAGTGGAACAAAACTCTAGGCATAAGGCCGAGCCTTCCACCCTTTACCAAGTATATAGATGCATTAATTAAATAAGATATATTGTGATATCCCAACAAGTAAACATGTTCCAACAAGGAACAAAACTTCAATCTTCACCTGCAACAAACAATGCTATAAGAGGGGCTGAGCAAAGCGGTAACATAGCCAATCAACGGTTTGCTAGGACAAGGTGGGTTAGAGGCTTGGTTCAACAATATGGGTGGCATGATAAGCAAGTGGTAGGTATCGCAACATAGGCATAGCAAAAGAGCGAGCAACTAGCAAAGCAAAGATAGAAGTGATTTCGAGGGTATGGTCATCTTGCCTGAAATCCCGCAAGGAAGAAGAACAAGTCCATGAAGAAGACAAACGGACGTAAACGAACGGATCCTCACAACACGATGTTACCGAATCCAACCCGAAGAAGCAAACACCTAAAAGAAGCACACAACGTAGTAAACAACCAACACATAAACATGGCAAGATGCACAACCAAGTATGATGCATGTCCGGTTTAATTATGCATGGCATGGCAAAGTGCAAAACAACACTACAAGTTAAGTGGAGCTCAATATGCAACGGGTTGCATATTGACGGAACACCACATCAATTATTTAGTTCTCTCTCGTTTATGTACCCCAACAATATTAAATGTTCTTAACATGGCAAGGGTGAAGCAAAGTAAAGTACCTATCTAGTCAAGTTTAAATGAGGCCGGAAGCAACGAACAACAATTCCGGTAATCCCCATATGCATATATTAGGTTCGGTACTATTCTTCCCTAAACCATATTTTATAGTTGTTAAACATGCAAAGTGATGCCACCATGTTAAACTAGGCATTTTTCTACCCCATTTATATATAAAGTTTGTTAAAAACGGAGCTACGGTTATTTAGTTATGAATTAAACCATTTTAGCATGGCATAAGGACAAAGTTACACAAACAACATTTTAAACATTTCGAACATGGGTGAAAATGACATATTATGAAACTATATGAAATTCTAAGCATTTTACATATTTAAATTGTTTTAATCCGATGCACCATTTGTGAGTTATTAAATGCATGAACTCTAGGGACTATTCTGCAAAACGGGCAAACTCTGGATAATAGGTAAATTTCGCAGACAGGGAAAAACACTATATGGGCCGAAACTGAGACAAGCCCAACAGAAAAAAAATAAAAGGTGGGGCGCTGGGGTGTGGCCTCACCCAGTGGCTCTGGCCCAAATTGGTGAAGAGGAGGCACGCTGGGGCGCAGCTGGGCCTTGGTTCGATCTGGCACTGGCGGGCTTGGGGGGAGTTGGGCTGGATCGAGGCAAAGAGGCAGGCCATCGCAGCACTTTGGTCAATGCAGGCGAGTGGAGGCGCTGGCTGCGTGCGTTCCTCTCCTGCTCGATGTAGGATGCAGAAGAGGCCGGCGATGGCGCGAAGACCGGCGAGGGCTTCGGCGAGGACCGGCCCGAAGGGACTGGGACGGCGGGATCCGGTGAATCTGGGCACGGGAATGGAGCTCCAGCGGGGCAGCAGGGAACTCGGCGGGGCGCAGAATCCTGGCGGACGATGACGAGCGGCGCTGGGCATTTGGATCCACAGGATCGAGACGAGGCAAGGGGCTCGTCCTCGTCCTCGATCTCTCGCATAACCAGGGGAGACGGAGGCGGGATGAGGCTAGAGATTCCATGAGAGGAGGCTGGCGATGGGGACGAGCTCGTGGCCGTCCATGGCGTCGGACGACGTCCTCCTTGTTCCCTGTAGGCAGACGACGACGGAAGAGCGGGTGAGCACAGGGAAGGAGAAACGGAAAGAGACGACCGAGGAGAAGGGAGACAAGGCTGGCCTGGGGGTGCTGGTCGCCGGCGGCGATGTCCGATTGAGGGAGAGGCGAGGAGAAGGACAAGTCGATTGATGGGGTGGATGAGACAGAGAGGATCGGGAGAAGCTTTGGTTGGTGGGTGCGCTGCGGGATCCAAGGAGGAGCACTGGTTGGTTGGATCCAGCAGGGGGAGGTTTCGAGGGGGATTTGGAATGTGGCGGCGGCCGAATTGGACTGATGGGACAAGCCTCCTAATTTCTAGGGTTTGCCCAAAATAGGCTATTGGTAGATCTATATATATAGCAAAAAGGGCTAAGTTTAGGGGCATTTGATCCCTCCGATCTTAATCGGATGGTCAAGAAAAATATGTTAGGAAGTCCAATTAACAAAACGGAGACGTTTTGTAGATGTTTGGGGATGATCCGGATCACACGGTGACGATTGCCCGGGTCGGGTTCGGGATAATTTCGGACGCGCACGTGAGGGGTTCGATGCACTATGCAGAGGGGGTTTCGGACCGTGCGGTCGCATCGGACAACTCCGGAAGCGAAGAGGGGAAGGAGGATGGACTAGGTGGGCTGTGGCGAGACTGCGAGGGGGAGAAGAGAGAGAGGGCCCGGCATCTGTTTCCGGACACCGAAAACGTCCGACGTTAGACCGACTGTAATGTCGCTATAATTATCCGTTGGGCTATCAAACGAACTCCGAATGCGATGAAACTTGGCAGGCGGTCTATCTACACTATAATAAGACCACATGCCAACTCTCATCCCATTCCGAGAACATTTTCTGGCCACTTATAAAATAATATTTAGGACATGCCGCGGGCGTGTGCAAGTGTGTCTGGGCTTGGGACGGACAACGGAAGGAATGAGGAGACCGAGACGGATGCAAGTTTTGAAAACATGATAATGCAATGCACATGATGACATGATAAGATGCAACACGCAAGAAAATGACAAGGCAACAACAGCGAATAACTGGACGACACCTGGCACATCGGTCTTCGGGCGTTACAATAAGTTCCACATACCACCATAGAGAGAATAATATTTCCACAAATCCAATTTGCTGACTTGTTTTGGCAACACGACATTATGCCATGGCCCGGCGATTATTCGAACCGTTTCCTTTAACTAGCCCCGCACATAACGCGAGGCAGCTTTTTGACACGTCTTGTCAAAGCAGAGATCGTGTCCCCTTATCACGGGATTCTCATCAATACGGGCGTGGGTAAGCCAACCGCACCATCGATTACGGTGCTTGGGGGATAAGCGAGTTTTACCAGGCTAGTGGGGACGCATAGTTTCATCCGCCCATATAAAGGGATAAGGATTCACCTTTTCATCCACGCCTTCTTCCTCCTTTGCTCATCCATTTTCGCACACTCAAGCTCCAGCGCCCAAGTCCGCACTTCCCACCTCAACCCTCTCCAACCATGTCCGGAGCGGGAGGCAGGTGGATGGTTTCCTCCGTCACGGAGGGACACATCAAGAAGCTGAGGAGAGCCGGATACCTGCCCGACGACATCGCGCACCGGCTCCCAGATGAGGGGCAGCTCATCCCCACCCCCAGGCCCCACGAGAGGGTAGTGTTCCTCACCCATTTCCTCCCCGGACTGGGATTCCCTCTCCACCCATTCGTCCGGGGGCTCATGTTCTACTATGGCCTGGATTTCCATGATCTGGCCCCGAACTTCATCCTCAATATCTCGGTGTTTATCTCGTGTGCGAGGCCTTCCTCCGCATCAAGCCCCACTTCGGCTTATGGCTGAAGACCTTTAATGTCAAGCAGAAGGTAGTGAGCGGCCGCCAGGCGGAGTGCGGAGGAGCCATGTTGGGCAAGATGCCAACGTCACATGGCTCGGGGGCTCCTTCGTGGACACCATAAAGGGGTGGCAATCGGGGTGGTCCTATATCACCGAGCCGTGTGACCCCGAATGGGCAGTGGCCCCCGAGTTCCGATCTGGCATCCCCATGCGGCTCACCTCCTGGCAAGAGAAGGGCCTGTCCTGGGGTAGTTCGGGAGAGCTGACCGGACTCCAAACATGTATCCAAAACATGGTGAGCAAGAAGCTCAAACTCGTCAACATAATCCAGGTCATGCTCATCCGCCGGATCCTCCCGTGTCAACGACGGGCTTTCAATTTTTGGGAGTTCGACCCGGCCCAGCACCAAACTCTGAACATGCTCTTCGACACAACACACAAGGATACCTGGAAGGTGCTATTCAAGGGCGCCGGGGTCCCTCCCTCCCTCACCGAGGACCGCGGGCTAAGCGCGAAGCGTCGAGCGCATTCGGTGAGTTCAATACATCCGGTAGGATATTTTATTTCCCCTAGCTTAATTATGTGCGGGGTCTGATCTCCATGCCTTTGACAGGACTGGGTGGAGACGTCGGGGCAGATTAACTGTCCGGCCCCTCTACCCGAAGACACTGCGGACGCTCTCCTGACGGAGATGCTGACTCCGGCCCCTTATAAGGTACCGGAGAAGACCAAGAAGGCTAAGGGAACCCGAAAGAGTTCTCGACGCCAGGCGTTATTGGACTCATGGTCCGATAACTCTGCGACACACTCCTCCCCCGAAGACGAGGAGGAAGAAGAAGATGCTCCCCCTTCAGATGGGGGAGATAAGAAAAGGAAGGCTGCCCCAACCGAGGGGGCTGAAGGGTCCAAGAAGGGAAGGACCCTCCTTCCGGACTACTCCACCACCGCCGCCGAAGGCGAAGATGAGTGGCTGCTCAGGGCCAAGCCCCTGGCGAAGTCGTAAGTATCCGGATGCCAGAGTAGTTCATAGCATACCTTTGTCACACCGCTTCTCCTAACGCCGAATTATAATTATGCAGACCGCCACGAGCTCGTATCAACGTATCGTCGGATGGCTCCCTGGGCTCGTCGGATATGGATAGCGATCCACTTCCGACCGCCACCTCCCCTTGCCCTGCGGACGACGCTGAGGTGTTGTCTCAAGAGGCACCGGGTCGAGGGGAGACAGCCTCGGAGGCGCCTCAAGGCGACCTTCCAGATTCCTAGAGCAGAGGGAGCAACGCTCCTGAGGGATTCGAGTTCGGCCCTGAGCCGAACACCTCGCCGGAACCTCCAATGGTTCCGGACTCAGGCGGGCGGCCTCCTTCCAAAAGGGGCAAGACGCCTGTGCCGGTGGCCCTTGTCCAACTAGAGGCACCGGACACTCTGCTGGGAGCACTTCGCAGTGCTTCCATCGAGGAAGAGCACCGCACTATGATGAGTGCTGTGATCCAGAAGGTTCAGTCCGCCAAGAGCGGATTGAATGAAGCCTGTGCCAGCCTTCTAACAGGCTTTGAGGTAAGTTTTTAAAATATGGGGAAAAATATTACCGCATAACAGTAGCGCCTGATGCTTTGTTCGGTGTTCACAAAGAAAAGCTGAACAGAGGATCAAACAGTATCGCAGGAGTCTAATATAAGTATGTCAATATGCGTATGCAGGCTTCGCTGCTGGCATCTGCCGCACTGTCTGCGGAGGTCGCTGCACTGAAGCAGGACCTTAAAGAGTCCAAGGACGATCTCGACCTTGCCAAGAGGCAGCTCGAGGAGAACAAAGGTAAGTAGTACCTAGTCTATGGATATGTATAAAAAGAATGCGATTGCAAAATGACAGGATCATCGTAAATTTGCCAGGGGCCACGACGGAGGTGGCGACCCTGAAGCAAGTGCTATCCGAGGCCGAAAACAAAGCGGCCAAGGAGCGCACCGAGCGGCAGAGGCATGAGGCTCGGGTGGGCGAGGTGCAGCAAGAGGTCCACGCTCTCGTGACGAAGCATGAGGCGTTGGAGCTTGACTTGAAGATGCAAGAGTCTGAGCTTGCAGCGGCCCTTGAGAGCGCAAAGAGTGCCAAGGCCGAAGCCCAAAAGGCCATCCAAGAGATTAACATGATGAAGAAAATAGTGGCGGGTAAGGCATTCTATATGCAAAGCAAGCATGTCAAAGTAAATTACCTATTACTTACGCGAATCCGGAGCTCTCCAGGAGCATTCGCAGATTTACCCCACAGCGTGTCGGATGCCGCACAATTTTACCAGGCCGAGGAGGGAAGCTCAACCGAGAAGCTGTTCTGGTCTCAGTATACTGGGGCCGAACACCCGATGCCTCTGAGCGACCAGCTAAAGTAGTTGGTCGAGCTACACAAGGCGACCGAACAGGCCATGAAGGGCTTTATAGTCCGGGTGTGGCCTGGCGACGCCCTTCCGAACAGCTACTTTGGCCTGGTGAGGCGGCTTGTGGATGCCTGCCCACGGCTGGAAGTCGTCAAGTGGTCCGTCTGCATCGAAGGTGCACGCCAAGCTTTCGCCCGTGTGAAGGTGCAATGGGCCAAGCTAGACGCTGCGAAGCCGATCAAGGAAGGACCGCCGAAGGGCAAGGAGCATCGCACCCCCGAAATTTATTGTGAGGGTGTCCTGAAGGGTGCCCGTCTTGTAGCGGACGAATGTACGAAAGATATAATCTTCGAGTAAATGCGCGCGTGTAATCCTGTAGTTATGAAAACTTGTTCATATGCGCTATGTAACGCTTGTTTGAATTTAAAATATTACATTCTGTTTGGCTGTTTATCCAATCTGAGAGATGGCTAGTCCTCGGCTTCTGCCCCCATGCCACGAGTGCTGGGGCGTTCGGGATAAACCTGAGCACTCTTGTTCCCATTTTTAGGTCCTTCGAGGGAGGTTCTCAGCACAGCGAAGAAGGCAACCGGGCTGATATTGCTTTATCACTTTCACTTAGCCATAGAATTCTATAATTTTAAATTTCGGCGAAGCCCTGGTATTCGGAAGGCCGAATTCGGGGCGCGATACACGCCTTTAAGCCGTACAGGACCGCCTCCTCGCTCTAAGCGGCATATGTCTTTAGGGACTCGAAAACCTCTCGAACGGTGACCAGTCTCTCGCCTTATCATGACAGTCAGTTTTAGCTTTCTCTACTGAGGTGCTTGACCCAGCAGAACTGGGGCACAATCACAGTAGTTCTCCTAGTGCTACCTTAGCCGATAGAGCGTATGGTAAGGTACCAAAACATAGGAGCCTGGCAAACCCAACTATTGACCAAAGACATGATTCGGAGCTGATGCATATAATGCTATAAGTTCGGGGTGCCGCACTGTTGGAAGTGTTCGGACTTCTCACGCCGTATTATGGGGTTAGTGTAAGCCCCTAGCGTATTGTCCATACCAGAGTGTACGGTTGCAAGGTGTCATTAATGAACACACACACATATATATATATATAAGGAGAATGCAATAATAGTCTTAATGCTATGCATTGTTTATTCAAAAAGGTGCGTTAAAGCAGAATGATACATGCAGTGCAATAAGCAAAAACTAGGACTGTTTGGCATGTCCCTTCCAAGGGCAAGATGAGGAATAGTATTAAAGCAAATATTTCACTCGTTATCGTAATCCACCTGGGAGTTCCGTGGTGTGACGTAGCTTTCTGCCTCCTTGGTTGCTGCATCATGTGTTCAGTAATCATGCTGCCGGTCAGGGTTTCCAGAGGTTAAAGTCCTGAAAAGAGAAAGATAACAAAGCGGGAAGCCCCTAGTGCGGTTTAAGCCGCGTCTTGGGGCGTGCCATAGTTGTGCCCCCTCCCCACCTATGCCCATGGTATTTTTAATGCGTAATTATGTACACGTGGCACGGATTTCGCCGTTTGGCTGGGACTGGGGTGGGGGCCGCATTGCTACGCGAGCTCAGGTCGTGCTAGGTGGTCTAGTTGCCGATTACTACGAGCGCGCTTGAAGGTGTCCGGGTCTTGAAACGCCGAACTGGTGGATTGCCTTGAGAGGCTGCTTTGCGCTTCTGCTGCGAGGGCTGCAGTGTGCTCCTCCGTGCGGAGAAAGCGCTTTGTGTTTCCATTAACTGTGATGACCCCCCGAGGTCCTGGCATCTTGAGCTTGAGGTATGCATAATGTGGTACTGCATTGAATCTCGCAAATGCGGTTCGCCTGAGCAGTGCATGATAGCCATTGTGGAACGGGACTATATCGAAGATTAATTCTTCGCTTCGGAAGTTATCCGGGGATCCGAAGACCACTTCCAGTGTAATTGAGCCTCTGCAATGGGCCTCTACACCTGGAATGACGCCTTTAAAGGTCTCTTTTGTGGGTTTGATCCTTGAGGGGTCTATACCCATTTTGCGCACTGTGTCCTGATAAAGCAGGTTCAGACTGTTGTCGCCATCCATAGGGACTCGAGTGAGCTGAAATCCGTCAATGATTAGGTCTAGGACCAGTGCGGCAAATCCGCCATGATGGATACTAGTGGGGTGGTCCCTGCGATCGAAGGTGATCGGACAGGAGGACCATGGGTTGAACTTTGGGGCGACTGGCTCCAACGCATATATGTCCCTGAGCGCACGCTGCTGTTCCCTCTTGGGGATGTGGGTTGCATATATCATGTTCACCGTCCGCACTTGTGGGGGGAACCTCTTCTGTCCTCAGGTGTTCAGCTGCCGGGGCTGTTCCTCGTCATAGCTATGTGGCCCCTTATCTTTGTTTTCGGCAATTAACTTGCCGGCCTGCTTGAATACCCAACAATCCCTATTGGTGTGGTTGGCTGGCTTGTCGGGGGTACCGTGTATTTGACACGAGCGATCGAGTATACGGTCCAAACTGGACGGGCCCAGAGTGCTTCTTTTGAATGGCTTTTTCCATTGACCGGGTTTAGAGCCCTTGAATCCGGCATTGATTGTCGTATCCTCGATATTGTCATTGTTAATGTGGCGCTTATGTTTGTTGCGACATGACCTGCTATTGCCGTCCTTGGCATCCGAAGTACCAAGGTTCTTTGATATGTTATTACTGCGAGCCAGCTAGCTGTCTCCTCCCGCACAAAATCGGGTCATGAGTGTCGTGAGGGCTGCCATAGATTTCGGCTTTTCCTGACCAAGGTGCCGGGCTAACCACTCGTCGCGGATGTTGTGCTTGAAAGCTGCTAGGGCCTCTGCATCCAGACAGTCGATGATTTGATTTGTCTTTGTTAGGAACCATGTCTAGAATTGCCTGGCCGATTCTTCTGGCTGCTGAATTGTGTGGCTCAAGTCATCGGCATCTGGTGGTTGCACATAAGTGCCCTGAAAGTTGTCGAGGAATGCGGCTTCCAGATCTTCCCAACAGCCAATGAACTCTGCTGAAGCTATTGAGCCAATGCCGAGCTGGTCCTTTGAGTATGAGTGGGAGGTATTTAATGGCGTGTAGATCATCAGCGCGTGCCATGTGGATATGCAGGAGGAAATCCTCGATCCATACAGCAGGATCTGTCGTGCCGTCGTATGATTCTATGTTTACGGGTTTGAAACCCTCTGGGATTTGATGATCCATTACTTCATATGTGAAGCATAAGGGGTGTGCGGCACCTCTGTATTGGGCTATGTCGCGACGCAGCTCGAATGAGTCGTGTCCGCTGTGGTCGGCCCAGCCGGACTTACTTTTACTGTATCCGGCGTGATGTTTATCGTCTCGCATAGTGGCGCGCCCTCATGATCCGTAGATCGATCTTGCATGTTTTGCTTTGTCCTCCAATACATCTCGCAGGTCTGGCGTATTTCCAAATGCCTTTTTATTTGAATGGCGTCGGGGTGCAGGCTAAGCTTTTGGCTGGAATGCCTCTCTGTCATGGCCACGAGGTGGCCGATCAGCCGCGTCATACGCTTCTTCGTCCAGTCAGGGTGGCAACCTGCATTTTGGGTAACTCTTGGAGGGGCGTTCGAGTTTATATTCCTCGGCCGCGAGGACTTCAGTCCATCTGTCAGCTAGCAGATCTTGATCAGCTTGAAGCTACTGCTACTTTTTCTTAAGGCTATTTGCCGTGGCTATAAGCCGGCGCTTGAAGCGCTCTTGTTCAACAGGATCCTCTGGTATGACGAATTCGGCATCGTCGAGGCTTGCCTCGTCTTTGGAGGGGGCATGTAATTATCATCCTCCACCTCTCCATCTACCGCTCCCTCTGCAGGGCTGGCCTTTCCATCCTCCTGTCCTAGATTGTGCTGGAGGGGATTGTTGCCATCTTCGGCACTATCCGGAGTGTTATTATCTCCTGTGCCGGTATCACCACTTTTGCTTTGGCGGGAATTAGAGCGGCGCCGCTGACGTTGGCACTTGGGTTGCTTCTTGGAGGGGTCATCCTCCACTGTCTCGTCGCCATTGCCTTCTTTGGGTGTGTCCACCATGTATATATCGTATGATGAGGTGGCTGTCCAGTGCCCTGTGGGTAGTGGTTCCTCTTCGTCTCCCGCATCGTCATCAATACCGTCGATGACTTCGGAGTTGAAGTCGTGCATGTTGGTTAAGTCGTCGACAGTGGCTACCAAGTGGGTGGTGGGTGGGGAGCGAATTTCTTCGTCATCCACGTCCCAATCCTGCCGGACATAGTTTGGCCAGGATTCTCCTAAAAAGAGAGAGACCTTAATGAGTTCAGTATGTCGCCAAAGGGTGAGTGCTGAAAAATATCCGCGGAGGTAAACTCCATGATCGGCGCCCAATCGGATTTGCTAGGAACGGGCGCAGGCGGTTCGGAGTCCGTGGCCGGAGAAGGATCCGGCAGTCTGACAACATGGCTCTCGTGCAGGGTAAGGTCGATGTTTGGCTCGATCGCCGCTGAGGGTAAGGCCTCTGTGGCGGGGTCCATCCACCCGTCCATGGACGGCGCAACTGGCTCCGAATTCAGGGTCGGAGCGGCTGCCGGTGCGGTCTCCTGAACACTGTCCGATGGTGGAGCTAAATCGTACTCATCGTGACCGTGTGACACACAAGGCAGAGGCTCGAATCCGTCGAAGATCAAGTCTCCGCGGATATCGGCCGTGTAGTTTAAGCTTCCAAACCTGACCTGGTGGCCAGGGGCGTAACTTTTAATCTGCTCCAGATGGCCAAGCGAATTGGCCCGAAGTGCAAAGGCGCCGAACACAAAGATCTGTCCGGGGAGAAAAGTCTCACCCTGGACTGCATCGCTGTCGATGATCGTAGGAGCCATCAAGCCTAACGACGACGACACAGAGGAAATCTCAATGAAAGCACCAATGTCGGTGTCAAAACCGGCGGATCTCAGGTAGGGGGTCCCGAACTGTGCATCTAACGCGGATGGTAACAGGAGGCAGGGGACATGATGTTTTACCCAGGTTCGGGCCCTCTTGATGGAGGTAAAACCCCACGTGGCATGCCGCCATTCGCCGCCGTGCCGCCCCACTTCGCCGGCCCGCCCTGGCCTAGGGAAGGCCCTCCCGGCCCGGCACCGCCGCCGCGTAGTCGCCGGACCCGCCTCCCGCCAGTGAGCTCCGCCGGACCGGCTGACCCGCCGGCGACCGCCACCGCCGCTCCACCGCACGCTGGTGCGCCACCGCCCGCCTCTGCCTCACCGCCTCGCGCCGCCCCGGCGACGACTCCGGCTGGATCCCGCTCCCCCGGCTTCCCTGTCAGCTCCGGCCACCACCATCTCCATCTCCGACGAGAAGCCTGACGAACCTCGGTTTCTGCGCCACCCCGTTCCAGATCCAGATCCGTTAGGGTTGACTTTTGCCCTAATTTCCAGTAATTTTTGCATTCTTCATCGCATCATAACTCTGCATCTGTGGCTCCGTTTTGGGCGTGTAGCATATCAAATTGTTCGTCTCGACGAGTACTTCATTTCATTCCATTGCACCATGTTAATTTGAGTCCATCTTGATGCCCACAATGTTGTTGCAAGAGTGCTATGCAATGTTAGTTTCAGACTCTTATCAGTAATTGGACATTTGTCATTTTTGCCATGATTAATGTGTGCCTCCTATGATCTTGAGCCCTACATGTGTTTTGAAGTGTGTCATGTCGTCTTTACAGGGGTGTATGCCATGTATTTTTGTGACCTTTGTGGTGACTAGCACAAGCATGCAAAGTAGCCCTCGTAATCTTGCTGATTTCAGGGACTTAGAAATCTTCTAAGTATTTGCCTTGTTAATATTTTTATGCCATGTATTCATGTTGCTACAGAGTGATCCATGCCTCTTTTGAGCATGATCAGTAAGTATCTTTTGTAGATATTGTTGTGCTCTATCCATCCATGTCTTTGTTTGCAATTATGGAGCACCCTAGCTTGACTCAATCGAGCTCTACTTTTGCTATAAAATGTTCCTGGCAGATTGTTTACATGTTAAACAATTTTGCCCAGGTTGTTATAGTTGATCCGTGCATGCTATGAGGTTGTTCTTGCCATGTTTAGCTTATATGCCATGTATCCTTGCTGGGTGTATGCTTAGTTTGTCATTTAATGCCTTGTGGTGAGTGCATCGAGCTCGTAAACATGCCTACGTGAATCTGTTTTGTCATGTTCCAGTTTTCTACTAAGTATGTATCTGTTAACGAAAGTTGCTATGTTCACATGGTTGCCATTGTATTTTCTGATCCCTTTTGGCTCATGGTCAGTAAGGGACTTTTCTTTTATGCTTTGAGTAGCTTCATGCCATGCCATGCCTTGCTTTGCCATGATATGTTCCTGTAGCTGTTGTTATCGTGCTCTAAACTTTGCTTCCTGATATTAAAATCCTGACACACATAACTGCTAAAATTGTAGACAAATTTAAATGTTTGAGAATGTGCCTTAAGAGGTGGCAAATGAATGTTTCCAAATTGAGATTATTGATCAGCAAATGCAATCATGTCATTTTCCTTCTAGATGAATTGGAGGAGTGGGGACCTCTTTTTATTTAGGAGAACAACTTCAGAAGAATTGTCAAAACCCATTTGGAAAAGCTTCTGCACTTGCAGTTTCTGTACTGGAAAAAGAGATGCACTATCCGGTACTTTAAGGTGGGGGAGAGAACACCAAATTCTTCCATGCTATGGCCACTGAGAGGCATAGGAGGAACTCTATAGCTAGTTTGAGGCTGCCTGATGGATCTGTAGTCTCTGATCACTCCCAAATGGCTGGAATTATCTGGAGTTGCTTTAAGAATAGAATGGGCACCTCTAGAGGGATTGTGATGGGTTTTGATTTGTCCTCACTTATTTCACCTGTGTCTGGCCTTTAGGTGCTCACTAAGCCTTTTGAAAAGGAGGAAATGGACAATGTGGTCAACCATATGCCTGTGGATAAAGCACCTGGTCCTGATGGATTCAACGGCCTATTTTTTAAGAAATGCTGGCACCTAATTTCTAAGGATTTTTATGAGTTGGCACATGCTTTTTATGAAGGAACTGCTGTCTTGGAGAACATCAACAGTTCTTTTATTACCCTTGTGCCCAAAAACCTATCACCTAAGGAAGTGGGAGACTATAGGGCTATCTCTCTCACTAGTATGGGGCTTAAATTTCTGTCCAAAATGGCTGCAAATAGATTCCAAGAAATGATTATGCAGTGCATTCACAAGAACCAATATAGTTTCATTAAGACTAGAACAATCCAGGATTGTCTGGATTGGACATTTGAATATTTCCACCAATGTCACCAGTCAAAGGGACCCATAGTAATTCTCAAATTGGATTTTGAGAAGGCTTTTGACTCTGTTGAGCATGAAGCTATCTTTCAAATTCTAAGGTATAAGGGCTTTAATGCTAAGTGGATTCTCTAGATGAAGCAGCTCCTTGCCACTGGTACTTCTTCTGTTTTGCTTAATGGGGTCCCTGGGAGGAAGTTTGTTTGTAAAAAAGGAGTTAGACAGGGTGACCCTGTATCTCCTCTGCTCTTTGTCATAGCTGCTAATATGCTCCAAACAATGATTAATGATATGTTCATGAAAGTAATTCTTCACCTACCTATACCTTGCCATGATACAGATTACCCTGTGATCCAGTATGCTGATAATACATTGATCATCCTCCCTGCAGACAGGGTTCAGCTTCTGGCTCTGAAGGATATGTTAAAGGTGTTCTCTCAGTCCATTGGTCTAGATGTCAACTATCATAAGTCATTTATTATTCCAATCAATGTTAACTCTGCTGTAATGGAGGATTTGGCTGCTGCTTTTTGTTGCAAAATTGGTAAAATGACATTTACATATCTTGGATTACCTTGGGGACCACAAGGCCCAAAATGGTAGACTTCATGCCACTGGTTGACTGTATGGAGAGAAGAATGACTGCCAGTTCTTCTTTCCTTAACCAAGGTGAAAAGCTGCAGTTCCTTAACTCTGCTCTATCTTCAATGCCAATATTCATTTTGTGTAGTCTTGCTCTCCCAACTGGTATTCTCAAGTAGTTGGAAAGAATCCAACGGAAGTGTTTGTGGAGAAAGCATAGAGATGAGCCAGCACCATCTCTTGCTGCTTGGGAACTCATATGTAGGCCAAAAAACAAAGGAGGTCTTGGTATTCTTCATCTGGGGGTTCAGAATGTGGCTCTTCTTATCAAGCATGCCAGTACCTTCCTGAAAAAACGAGATATTCCTTGGGTATATCTAGTTTGGGATTCATATTATTTTGAAAGAATGCCCCACGGAACAAATGATTGTGGCTCCTTCTGGTGGAGGGATATTTGTAAAGTCATGCAGCATTTTAGGGACTGCTCCTGGGTGCAGATCAATGAAGGGGGCACTGCTCTCTTTTGGTCTGATAATTGGAACCTTGGCTCTGAAGTATCTAGTCTGCAGACAAGATTCCCAAGACTTTTATCTTTTGCCAAGGACCCCTGGGTCTCAGTTAAGGAAATTTTCAATACCCGGGATATGCACCAACTTTTCCACCTTCCCTTATCTGCTCAGCCTTTTGATGAGTTAAACCTGATAAAGGATTTGATGGATTCACACAACAGAGACCCCAGTTCGAGGGATCTTTGGTTCTGGCAGGGCTCTTCCAAGATTTTCAAGCCCAAGATGTTTTACTCCCACACATTTGTGTCTGAGTCCTTCAATCCTTTGCTCTGTTGGATTTGGAAATCCTCCTGTACTCCCAGGATCAAGGTCTTTGCTTGGATGCTTATTATGGACAGGTTGAACACCAAGGATATGGTTGAGAGAAGGCACTGGCACATAGAAGATGGAGTCCATTGTAGGCTCTGCCCCTTGCAGGCTAGAGAAACCAGGGATCAGTTATTCTTCAACTGCAATTTCAGTGTAAGGGTCTGGAATTATCAGCAGATTGATTGGTCTGCTGGCACCTCCATGATTGAGCTGGTATTCATTGCTTGCTGGAATATTTGGATCATCAGAAATGCCAAAGTATTCAGAAATGAGAGGGCTAGTTTCAATAAATGGAGGTTTGCTTTTAGGCATGATATTAGCCTCATGCAGCACAGAATCAAATCTGCTTACAAGGATGACCTGCTCAAATGGATCTCTTTCCTCCCCCCTTAAGCTAGTTTTGTAAGACTCTCTTTTATACCTTGTACTCTGGTTACTCCTTGTAATCAACTTGTTGTCTCTGTTATTTATTTCAATAAAGTTTTGATCTGCTGTGGGGGTTTTGCCCCACAGTTCACAGTCAAAAAAAATCCTGACATGTTATTTTCACTAAGTCTGTAACCTGTTATCTTTTGCACTTTTGCCATGCTTGTTTGAACCTGCTATTGTGTGAATTAGCCGTAGCTCAGTGTTAATCTTTTGTCAAGCATCTTGAGTGGATCACTGACATGTGTTTTGTTGTTATGTTAGAGTGCAGTAGCTTTTTGTTCTTGATGCATTTAGTTGGCCTCGTGCTGTTAATCGCAGCTTTGCGCCACTATTGTTTTGCTTGCCATTTGCAAACCGTGCATCCGATTCCGGTGATCTTTATATCGATTTCGGCCGAAATCAACCCATCTTTCTAGTGGAACTATTGGTTTTACAAGTTGAGGCCAGGTTCAATCTTTCCTTTCCGAATCATGCATATGCATTGCATATCACATCCCGCATATCATGCCATGTTTTGCATCTTATTGCTTGTGCATCGCACGTGGTTGATTGTGTATCCCTTTGCTTGTTGTTCTTGCTTTGGGTAGAGCCAGGAGACGAGTACGTGATCGAGGAACCCATTGAGTATGCTTATGAGGATCAAGCTAACGTCAACTCGCAGAACTTTGCAGGCAAGATGACCATACCCTCGAAATCACTTCTATCTTTGCTTGCTAGATGCTCGCTCTTCTGCTATGCCTATGCTACGATACCTACCACTTGTTTATCATTCCTCCCATATTGCCATGTCAAACCACTAACCCACCTTGTCGTAGCAAACCATTGTTTGGCTATGTTACCGCTTTGCTCATCCCCTCTTATAGTGTGGTTAGTTGCAGGTGAAGATTTGAGTTTGTTCCTTGTTGGACCAAGTTTATTGTTGGGATATCATTATTATATCTTGTCTATTTTTAATGCATCTATATACTTGGTAAGGGGTGGAAGGCTCGGCCTTATGCCTCGTGTTTTGTTCCACTCTTGCCGCCCTAGTTTTCCGTCATACCGGTGTTATGTTCCTTGATTTTGCATTCCTTACACGGTTGGGTTATAATGGGAACCCCTTGACAGTTCGCCTTGAATAAAACTCCTCCAGCAATGCCCAACCTTGGTTTTACCATTTTCCACCTAGCCTTTTCCCTTAGGTTTTGCGGACTCAAGGGTCATCTTTATTTTAAATCCCCCTGGGCCAGTGCTCCTCTGAGTGTTGGTCCGAAATGGGCAGCCTATGGGGACACCTCGGGGAAACTCGAGGGTTGGTTTTACTCGTAGCTTGACCTATCCGGTGTGCCCTGAGAACGAGATAAGTGCAAATCCTATCGGGATTTGTCAGCACATCGGGCGGCTTTGCTGGTTTAGTTTTACCATTGTCGAGATGTCTTGTAACCGGGATTCCGAGTCTGATCGGATTGTCTTGGGAGAAGGAATAACCTTCGGTCACCGTGAGAGCTTGTGATGGGCTAAGTTGGGACACCCCTGCAGGGATTTGAACTTTTGAAAGCCGTGCCCGCGGTTATGGGCAGATGGGAATTTGTTAATGTCCAGTTGTAGAAAACCTGAAACTTAACTTAATTTAAAATGAATCAACAGAGTGTGTGGTCGTGATGGTCTCTTTTCGGCGGAGTCCGGGAAGAGAACACGGTCTCATGTTATGCTTGAACATAGGTTGTTCTAGGATCACTTCTAGATCATAGTTTATCAATCGTGCCTTTGCCTTCTATTCTCGCTCTCATTTGAGTATGTTAGCCACCATATATGCTAGTGCTTGCTGCAGATCCGCCTCATACCTTTGACCCTACCTATAAGCTTAAAGAGTCTTGATCGCGAGGGTGTGAGATTGCTGAGTCCTTGTGACTCACAGATTACTTCCAAAACCAGATGCAGGGACCGATGATATCGCTCCAGGAGATTCGACTGAGCTCAAGTGGGAGTTCGATCAGAACTCAGGACGATACTACGTTTCTTTTCCAGATGATCAGTAGTGGAGCCTAGTTGGGGCGATCGGGGACTTTGTTGCATTTGGGGTTATCTTTATTTTGGTTCCGCAGTCGGACCTTGATTGTATCTGGATGAATGTAATTTTATTTATGCATTGTGTGACATGGCGATTGTAAGCCAACTATGTATCTCTTTCCTTATTCAATACATGGGTTGTCTGAAGATTACCCCACTTGCGACATTGCTTACAATGCGGTTATGCCTCTAAGTCATGCTTCGACATGTGGGAGATATAGCCGCATCATGGGCGTTACAGTATGCATTGACCAAGATGATCTAGCTATGCAAAATGGCTCGATGCTATTGCTTACAAGCTCTTTGTTTCTCCTGTTTTGCTTACAAGCTTTTGCTTTCTCTTGTTTTTTTGACTATGCCATGATGTTTGATTTGCGAGCCAAGTTATGAGACAATTATGTAAGATATACACGGCGGAGACTTATGGCACAATGACGATAGCAACTTGATTGCACGCTTAATGTAGCTATGCGGAGTAGGTGTATCACTAAGGTGCACAATATAGCATGGCCCGACAATTCTCAACTCGCTAGTCTCGATGGATACGTGACGCAAAATGCCTCGAGCCTATCAAGGTAATGGCAAGGGTATGAACGAAGTGTCATTGAGGTAACGTCCTTGCTTATGGTTGGTATGAGGATGAAGTTCTCATTGTCGATGTCGAGTCCAGGGTGATGATGAATAGCGGTGTTGTCGATGTCAAATCATTCCTAAGTGGCCGAAACACCTAAGGAAATGGAAACCGCAACTCAAAATCGATCAAATGCGGAAGGTGGGTGTTTTTATGTTGAAAAATTTGATGGAAGCAAATGATGGTGGTAATGGTTAAGAGAATGGGGGATGTCAATAGCTACAAAACAAGCTAAAGAACACAAAAACGGGCATCAGGAGTGGAAGCTATGACGAAAACAAGAAATTCTCCAAAGCAGTTTTTGAACTAGTGGACAGTCCAGTCCTGGGTAGCAGACAGTCCGATCTTCATCCAAAAACCTTCTGATTCAAGCGGACACTCCGGTATGGAGAGTGGGCAGTTCGGTCCGTGAATATTTTGCTCCTGATGCGAGCGGACTGTCTGCCACGGGAGTGCGGACAGTCTGGTGCGGGCTGGGAAAGCACGAACTTAAAACTTTTGAGATGGAAATGGATGATTTCAAGCTCTAAATTCGTGGGTAAATGAAGAATTGGGTGGATTTTGTAGTGGGGGTGGTGTGGGGGGTTGGGTAAATGGTAGATCCACTTGCTAAACAACAAATTCGTGGACCAAATTGACAAAATCACACAAGATCCAATAAATTGCAAGAAAACTTTTGGGGCTATTTTTCATGGGGATTTTTGAATTGGGACAAAAAGCAACAAAATTAGGCTAGAATATAGGGGGTAGGGACTCCAAGATGTGAATCAACCATGGCTCATGATACCAAGATGTTGTAGGGTGAAACCCTAAGGGAGATATTTTCACACTTGGAGGGGGGGGGAATGGATGAACTCGCAAGAACAAAAGGGTAAAATCACTCAAGAAAACCCAATTAAACATCCACTAGAGTACCACACGTGAGATACACAAGAATACAAGAACAATTCAAGGAAAATAGCACTATGGTAAAGTTCTTCCCACTCCAAAGGAGGTGAGGTCTTGCTGATAGTTTGCTCCAAGAGGAGGCCTTGAAATCCACAAGGGGATCTATTCCTTGGAGGTCTTGATCTCCAAGAGGAGGGGAAGATGAGCAAAGCTCTCTCAAAGTCTATCCAATACTTTCCTAACCCTAAAAACTGAGAGGAGCACGAAATATTTAGTGTAGGGGCGAAAGGGTATGTGCCTCGGTGGTTACATGGGCTCTTTGGCCGAATTCGTAGCGAAACTGGGCAGACCGGATAGTCCGGTGGTAAGGACCGGACAGTCTAGTGAGTATAGATGCATTTTCGGGTGCCACCGGACTGTTAGGTGTGGGGACCGGACTGTCCGCTACTGCAATTTCTATGCGACCAGGTTGTCTGTTGTGGGGACCGGACAGTCCGGTAGTGCAATTTATGCATGCTTCCTTTTCTCAATCTTGACATATCCGGTCAGCTCATGGTTCTTGGGGTCCTTCTCCTAGGCATTTTGGGTACTCCTTAACCTCTTGGCGGAGTTCGTCCTTGTACACAATGATACATTGGTGAGTTAGCAACCAAGTTCCATTCATGTCCATATCTATCTCAAGTAGGAGTGAGTTCACCTCAGTTTCAATGGCGCGTGCTCAAGATCTTGTCATAGGTCCACATGGTGCTTGGTGTGTCGGTGTAGGCTCCATGTGGATCATGGAAGGATGCTCCACATCACCTATGCTCAACAGAGTGGTTAACACATCGGTCTTCATCCTAAATGTGAAGGGGTCATGGGCCAATCATCGTTTGCAATCCTGCATGTTGCAAGCGCGGCATGGAGTAGACCCACCCCTTATATATACAAGTGTAGGTGGTTACCATCCAATAGGGCACACGCCGCTAAATTGCTGACGTCCGAGAGCTTTCGGAAGAATCGTATGACACCGAGTGCCCGTACTTATTCCCGCGTGGTTCTTAGTGCGAAAAGGCCAGCAGCCTACTCACATCACATATCCAAACCCATTAGTTTCTTGGGAGCACGCGGAGACGATTAGTGATCCTGTTGCCCTATCTCGCTGACTTACGGCAAGTGTCAGGCCCATCACTCTCTCGGTGCAACAAACCCTGGGTCTGTTGCCCAGACTGTGCACATGCACGGGAACAGGATAAAGGCACCAACCCAAGTTAGGGTGCAAGAAACCAAGAGCTTTGAAGGACCAATATGCAAGCCAAGAGCACCAAGGTCAAGCTAGAGAAGCCAAATACCAGTAGAAGAAGATCCTTCCTTGCCGGGAAGAACAGTGGCGGTGCCAGGAATCCAATCATGTGTGTTCAATTAAATATTATGTAGTCAGATGTATGCATTTATAATATCTTTTGGCATAATTTCTACTTGATGTATGTAGCTTTTTCCACCGGGGCAGATGAGCTCGACAGGTGCTAGGTCGCCCCGGAAGAACACGCCCAAGACGTCCCGGCAGGGCTTGTCGGGACTCACGAGGGCAAAACCACCTCACCCAACTACTCACTACTCCACCCCGACCTGCCTCGTCAATCGGTGTGGTGTCATGCCACAATGTGAATAAGTGGCAGCCATTCGCCACATGGTAGCCTTTCTCTACGGAAGATACCCAAGAACGACACACGTCATGTGACGTGTCAAGCGAGCAGGTATGAAGCTGGCAAAATAGCCTGGCAAGGCTTGCCGGGCAACCAACGACGTGACGTTAAGCGGTGAATTTAGTGCACCCTGTCAGCCTGCAGAGTTAGGTATGATAGCATTGTTTGCTATCTTATCAGTGCATATTGACTACTTTGCCATTGTGGTAACCCCTTAATCTATAAAAGGAGGCCCCTGGCAACCGTAGAAGGGGTTAGAAGGTTGGATAACAAATAGGCCCATACACGCGTAGCCACTCCTGCCCTTGTCAGGCAAGTGTACTATGCTCGACCACCACTCTTCAACCATCAATCCACCAAAGCAGGAGTAGGGTTTTACACCTCACGGTGGCCCGAATCTGGGTATTGCCTGCGTTATCTCTGCCATGCTGCCCCACGCTCCTATGCTCTTTGTGGAACGTGACTTCCCCCTGCTGAACCAGCAAGGGGCCCTTTAGTCCCATAGGTGGCAGTGGTTTCCCACGACATCTTTGGCGCGCCAGTTAGGGGGATCGCTTGCGCGAACCTGAAAGCATGTGCAGCACATCATCTTCATTACCATCTTCATCTTCGACAGTGACATCGACCATGGCACCCAAGAAGAAACCCGATGGTTCAGCTCATCCATGCACCTCGAAGGCGCCACCGCCCGTGGCCTCCAATGCTGCGAGGGATGCGGAGGCACACGAGGATGTGGTCGCTGCTGGGGGCGTGGTCAGAGTAGGCGGCACTGTCACCACTTCCCCCACGGCCGACATAGGAATGGGAGACATCGCAGGAGAACGACATCAATAATAGCCCGATGGCAATGCTCCATAAGGTACAGGTGAGGGGGTTACTCCGCCCGCGCCCCCTCCTCTCATCGACGGGCACGGCTGCAGCAACGGCGCTCGGTCCAGGGCGAATCACCGTCCTCCGGACGCCCCCACCATGGGAGAGACCGCAGTGTGTGCACCTCCCCCGGAACGGGTGGACCAAGTTGTTGTGCCTGACGGAGCCGCTGGCACTCGAGCGCCTTCGCCGCGCCACCCTGCCATCCAGGTGGCTGCCCCGCAACAGCCAGGGCGCGGTGTTGCCGGCGCTGGCACCATCAGGAACCAAGCGACGACGCGATCTACTTCATCATCACCCATACCAAGTACAACCATGGAAGCCATGGCACGGGCTCAGTTACTACTAAGGTTTCCACCAGCGGCCGAGCAGATGGACGAATGGCGTGCCACCATCCAAAGTTTGCTTGGTTTTGCTGAGGCTGGGAACTTGCAGCGAGCTGGCCCACCACGGCCTCCCCAAGCAACGACAACGGCTCGTGCCGCTGGCCGTATGGAGGGGGGCACCCCCATGGTGCAGTCCCTACCAAGGCAGCCAGCGCGAGCGCAACAGAATCAAGAACTTGACGGTGTGTCGATGGCCTCTTCTGACCCTCGTGCACGTCTAGGCCGAAGGGGAGCCTAGAGGATAGGCCGACGGCGAGCCCAGAGGATAGACGCGAGCGCAGCGAGTGAGTGACACCACGACGACCACTTCGGACCGATGGGCACGATGGCCCCGATGTCAACGAGCCTAAGCTCGGTACTGGCGGGTGCCTACCTTTCGAGGTCGGGTGCCCCACCTTTACTCGTGAACTGCAGAAAGTCCGCTGGCCGTCCGTTCGCACATTAAAGCCAGAGATACCCGAGAAGTATGATGGGAGGCTGAACCCAGTAGAGTTTCTGAGCATCTACACCATCATTGTTTAGGCTGCCGGAGGAAGAGATGAGAAGGTGTTTGCGAACTACTTCCCTTTGGCTCTCAAGTCCAATGTGAGGTCTTGGCTGATGCACATGCCGGAGAACTCCATTTCGTCATGGGCCGACCTGTGCCATGAGTTCATTGGTGCCTTCACCAGGGGCCATCAAGAGCCAGACCGACCCAGCAACTTGCAGCTTCTCCAACAAAAGGAAGGAGAGACACTCCGTAAGTATTTACAGAGATTCAGCAAGGTCCATAGGAACATCCCAAATATCCATCCGACAGCTATGATAGCTGCCTTCCAGTCCAATGTGCGCAACCCCCGATTCCATTCCAAGATGAGTGTGCAGTTGCCCAAGACTGTGAAAGAGCTTTACACCTTGGTGGATAAGTTTGCTCAAATGGAGGAGGGAAGGAAGCTTCCCAGAGAGGAAGATCGCGCCAACGTCGATTCAGAGGACGATGATGAATCTACCAGTAAAAATAAGAGCAAGAAGTGCAGTAGGAAGTGGAAGGATAAGGCAGTGATGACTGTTGAAGGATCGGGTGCACTTAGTATCGGCAAGAAGGCCAAGGCTGAGGTCCCCGGCAAGGAAGCTTCCATGTGCACTGCCTGCCGGGATGCCGCGGCTATCGAGAAAGCTGGGAAAGGTGACATGCAGTATTGCAAGATTCATCGGACCAAAGGTCACGACCTTCTAGAGTGCTATTAGGTTGAGCAGCTTGTCAAGAGATAGAGAGCAGAATATGAGAAGCATGACAAGGAAAAGGGTCAGAATATCACTCGCGGTAAGGGCCAAGGCGGTGAAGGAAATCGCCCCGGCAAACCCTTCCAGAACCAAGGAAAACCCGCCAGAGGTCGAGAGAAGGAAAACTATGATGATGAGAGTGACGGAGGGGATGAAGAGGAAACTAGTGAGTAGGAGATTCAAAAGGCCATTAACGCCCTGTGCATTGATGGGGGTGCATCTTTGCACACTTCTCACCGCCAGCTCAAGCGGTGGGTACAAGAAGTCAATGCCATGGAGCCAGTGCCAGAGGCCCAGAAACCTCTCAAATGGTCACGCACGCCCATCATCTTTGACGAAGAGGATCATCCTGATCATACCACTGCGGTAGGATGTTTGCCATTGTTGGTCTCTCCATCAATTTGCAACCTCAAGGTCTCAAAAATGTTGGTGGACAGTGGGGCCGTGTTGAATCAGATCTCCCCGGCAATCATCGGCAAACTTCAGATAGCAGAGGAAGAGTTAAAGGTTACCGGCACATTTCAAGGAGTTAATCCCGGCAGGAGTCATCCTAAGGAAAGATCACGCTGTCGGTGACGTTTGGGAGAGAGCTGAACTACTGGACTAAGAAGATTGTGTTTGATGTGGTCCATCTCCCCCTGCCATACAGTGGGATCCTTGGACACCCAACCCTGGCTAAATTCATGGCGGCATCCCACTATGCCTATAATACCTTCAAGATGCCTAGGCCTGTGGGAGTCATTACCATCCTATCCGACGGGAAGGATTATATCATTCGCATGGAAAAAATGTACCGGGATCCAGTCCAGTCACGGCAGAGGCAGCGGCAGCATTTGTTCCCACCAAGGAGGACAGAGGAAAGAAGAAGTGTAGCAAGGACACTGGGAAGGAGTCCGGGAAGCGTACCTCTTCGGAGTGCGATGCGCCTGTTGATGACTTGCCGGAGAGTTCCAACAACAAGAGATCTATGGTCAGTGCGCCCCAAGTGAAGAAGGTCCCGGCAGGGCTACTGGCGTTGATGGTACTTTCACTATCAGCGCCACCCTCGATGACAAATAGGAAAGCACGCTGGTTGCCTTCCTGTGGGCGAATATCGATGAGTTTTCCTGGCAAGCATCTGATATCCCTTGTGTTTCCAGTGAGGTAATCGAGCACCACCTTGTTGTCTGCCCACACGCCCGACCTATCAAGCAAAAAGTCCAGAAGCAGGCCTTGGAGAGGTAGCAGTTTATTGCGGAAGAGATCAAGAAACTTGAAGCAGCCGGTTTGGTCAGAGGAGCGCTACATCCCACATGGTTGGAAAATCTAGTGGTAGTTCGGAAGGCTAACGGCTTCACCCCCACGATGAGCGCCCGTGACCACCGCAGGCTACCGCGCTTTCACCCCAGAGCTACGCAGCATCGTCTAGCCAAGGAAGTTCAAGCCCGACCTGCCTCCACGCTATGACGGCACCCCCGACTCTGTTG